>NC_052049.1:730167-895212 GCF_903992535.2 Arvicola amphibius
GAGAGAGAGAGAGGTTGATTCTGAAAGCAATGCTGGTCTCTGCCAAGTCCTCAAGTCCTCCCTGGAATATAAGAAACATTTCACATTTTAGGTCTTAGGATTCATAGAGTTTAACAAAATAAGAACACAGAAGAAAAAACAAAAACAAAAACAAAAAACTCTCCAAACAGACAGCACTCAGGAGGCTCAAGCAGGATTGACATGATCCTGAACTACCAAGTAGAACTATCTCAGTTAAAAAAAAAAAACAAAAAACAAAAACAAAAAACAAAATAACAAAAAACTTTAAAAGTCCAAAAACAGTAAGTACAAGAATGAGTGTAAAAAGAAACAAAAAATACACCCACAATTCCCACAGTATTGTTAGATGTAAAAATTCCAGTTACTGAAACTGATCAGTAATATGACTGATTCAAGTTTATATTTAGAATGAAAAGTCAGGAAGGGGGAATATAATTAAGGAGCAGGTCAGAAGATGTGGAGAAGCAAATACAGCTTCCAGAGATAAAATGAACACACAAATCAAAGGAACAAAAATTACAATAAATGAACCAGGTATCAAGTAAAGTTATCTTAAAAGAAAACAGGTAATATGGAAGTAAATGAAAAGATAAGGTCGCTGGGCGGTGATGGCGCACGCCTTTAATCCCAGCACTTGGGAGGCAGAGGCAGGGGGATCTCTGTGAGTTCGAGGCCAGCCTGGTCTACAAGAGCTAGGTCCAGGACAGGCTCTAAAAAAGCTGCAGAGAAACCCTGTCTCGAAAAACCAAAAAGATAAGGTCATCCAGGAAAGCAAAGATGTGGAAAACAGGCTAATTTTTCCATTGTTAGACATGTACGCATTATTAATGTGTACTAACCAGAAGAAACAAGAAGAACTACACAATGAGAAAGGGAAATCCTGAACTGAGACAGAAGGCAGACTTCTCACCAAGCAGGTACCCCAGACTGGAGGAACTCATGATGACGGGACCACCAAGGAAAGTCATGGCCAGCCGGTCACTGTCCTACCCATGTGTCCAGGAAAGCCTGGCTTTCAGGAGTGGAGTGAAGGAAGATGCTGTTTAGCAGAGACAGGCTGTGCTAGCTGTGCTAGAACTCTGACATCAAGGCACTTTTGAAGTAAGAGCCATCTCTGAGCTTTTCTTCCTTGTGAGGTTTCTGTGGCAGATCCAACGTTTCAAAGGGACTGGTGGTCAAGATTTCTGTTCTGCCTGAACTGTCAGGAGAACTGGCACAAGGCACTACTGTTACTTCCAACTCTGCAGAACCTGGTAACCCGCCTCTCTGCTTTACCCACCTGAGCTGGGATGGTAGTGATTTCTTGGGTCTTCTTTAAGAACCAGCTTTGGGGATCCTGGGCTCCTGTATAGCTTTTCTGCTGTTTCTTTGGATTCTATTTCGATTTTTATTATATCCCACTTACTTCAGGGTTCTTTTTCTTGTCCCAAGAGACATCTTGGACATTTAAGCATTTTTAGTTTCTGCTAGAAGTGTATAGGCAGAGCAAATTTTCCTGAAATGTACTGAATTGCTGTACATTAAGCTTTGTACACAGATATTATAAATTTTGGTATTTTGTTTTCACAACTCAGGTGAAAATATGTCCTAAGTCCTCCTTTTTAAAAGACAGGGTCTTTCAATATAGCCCAGGATGGTCTCAAATTCATGGTAAGCCTCCTGCTTTAGCCTCTCAAGTGGCGGGATAACAGGCATGTGCCGCTTTGCTTTCTTTGACTCATGGGTTATTTCAAAGTGTTGTTTTTAAATTGTCTTACCTCCAGGAATAGGGTCTTTACTGGTAAACATTCCATGTGTTCTTCAAAAATGCGTTTTGCTAATGTTGTTTGGGAAGGGCCCATGAATGTTAACTAGATGATTATGGGAAGTGTGCTCTGCATGCCTCCCATATCCTTATAGACCTGCATGCTTGTCCTGCCATTGCTGTGAGATTTTGTCATTTGATGGATATAAATGTTACTTTCTCCCTAGAGGTCAATCTCTGATTATTAGTTTGAAGCTCTGAGGCTAGCCATATAAACATGACTACCATGTCCCTATGACAAATGTTATATATGAAAAGACATACTTTACACCCTGGTCATATTTTCTCCTAAAAACCTATTTTACGTGACACTAGTGGAGCCGGTCTAGCTTCATTTTGCTCAGTATTAATATATTATTGTTTGCTTGTTTGTGTCTTTTATATTTAAAACAGGTTTCTTAAAAGCTGCACACAATTGGGGCTTTTTAAAAAATTCAGCCTGGCTATCCTTGCCTTTTATTTGGAGATGGGAAAGCCATCTGTATTTAATGTAACTATTAGGATGTCTTGGCTTAAGTTTACTATGCTGCAGTTTTCTATTTGACCCATCTGGTCCTCCTTCATTTTACAACTTTGTCTTCTCGTGCTTTTTTATTGGGGTGGGGGAGGAACAAGGTCTCAAGTAGCCCAAGCAGGCCTTGAACTCACATGTAGATGAGGCTACCCTTGAACTCCAGATCCTCCTGTTTTCTAAGACCTGAGATTATACGTACGTATGACTTGGATTGAGTTCTTACAGGGTTCATTTCATCTCTCATAACGACTTGTTTGGTTTGAGGGTTGACAGTATGCACCTTTAAACTACCCAAGTGTGCAAGTCACTGTGGGGCAGGCTTTGAGGTTCCCTAGACTCAGTGTTTTAGCCATTTCCTGATGTCTGCAAGCTACTCCTCCAGCACATCTGCCTGCATGTTGCCATGTTCCCTGCCATAATAGTGGACTGAATCTCTCAAACTAAAAGCTGCCACATCAACTAAACGTTTTCAAGAGTTTCCATGGTTGTGGTGCCTCTTCACAGCAACAGAAACCCTAAGATAGAAGTTAGCATCAGGGACTGGGGTATTGCTGTGATGTTTGGAGTGCTATGGACGTTGTGAGTCTGAGTTAGGAAAGCAGTGGAATGGTCCATACTATCAGGGGCATGGAAGGCAGTGGTGCTGAGTGTGACCTGATGACCTGTGGGGATCAAGATGTTTCAAAGAAGGATGTTAGTGTGTGGCCTAGAGATGGATCTTATATTAAAGTGGCTGCATTTTGTCCTTGCCCAAAGAGTCTGTCTGGGGTTAAAGTGAAGAGGTTTTTTTTTTTTTTTTTTTTTTTTTTGGTTTTTCGAGACAGGGTTTCTCTGTAGCTTTGGAGCCTGTCCTGGAACTAGCTCTTGTAGACCAGGCTGGTCTCGAACTCACAGAGATCCACCTGCCTCTGCCTCCCGAGTGCTGGGATTAAAGGCGTGCGCCACCGCCGCCCGGCAAGTGAAGAGTTTTGTACTAATTCTACTGGCAGAGAAAATCTCAAAACAGCCTAGTATAGAGTCTGCTTTTCATTAACTCTAAAGAAGATTTATAACAAAAAGGAGCAGGCTGAGAAAGGAAAAATATTTGAGGAGAAAAAACAGTGCCGTGCTGGCATTTTAATCTTTTGGCTTTTTGGTTTCTCGTGAAAATTTTATTTTCTAAAGCTGTCCTGGCATCCAGAGCTGTATGGTTTTTAACAATAGGTGCTGTATTATTTAATCGTTTTGTGGAGGGTTTCCCCCAATTTTGGCAGAGAATGACTGAACTACATTTGACACTGGGGCCTGTGAGAAGCCCCACCAGGCATTTCCTAATGGCAAAAGGTTACCTTGCCTGTTCCTTGTTGATCTACCTTCATTAGTCCAATGCGCACCTTTGCCACACCTTCTGCACACCCCCACAGACCAGTATGGCAGGGAGCAGGGTGGTATGCAGGCACACACAGTGCTGGAAGAGGTCTACATTTTGCAGGCAACAACACTTTGGTGCCCAATGTGGGGCTCCAATATCCATGACCCTGGAATTAGAAGTCCCATGCTCTACAGACTGAGCAAGCCAGGCGTTTCTAAGAATAAATCTCCGTGTGTGATTTATTTTGGGAGCTGGGTGGTGGGCCCCTCAAAAAACCAAAAGAACTATGTGCTCCAGTGATGACCAAAGCATCTTTTCACATTTTGCAAATGAAACTGTCTTAGTAGGGTTCAACTGCTGTGAAGAGACACCATGACCACAGCACTCTTAAAGAGGAAAACATTTAATTGAGACTGGCTTACATGTTGAGTTCCGAACATTCTTTTCCTTTATGAGGGCTGCTGTAGTCATGGTGTCTCTTCACAGCAGTAGAAACCCTACTAAGGCAGCAGTCTTATGAGATGACACCGCAATACCTCAGTGCTTACACAGAGACATTCTTCAGAACCTGTCTGTGTCACTGCGATTCGTGATTCGATGAGAAGCTAGCAACTGGGATGCCGCTGCTACCTTCCCGGCTAGTGTAGGTAACTAATTTCTACATGTTATGACATCCAAAACATATTGTTATAGAGATTGATGTGGCCGCCAATCACTGGCAACATGAAATCCCATTTTTAGCATGTTCCCATATGATTACTCCAGGCAGATCTAGATTCCTATCAGTGCGCACCCCGTAGCTTCTCCTGCTGCTGTTTTACATTCATGAACATTGTGAAATCCCTTTAGGATTTAAACTGTATTTGCAGTGGGTAGCAATTTCTGAATTAGCAGCACTTATTTATTTTAGTGGCTTAGGTTTTCTCAAACTGTTCCCTTCAGCTTTGTTTTCTTGTTGTTGTTTTTCTTTTCTTTTTTTGTACTTTACATGTCACACACCTTGTTTTAGACTACTTTAAGATTTTCTTCTATGGTAGAATCCCAGCCGCTTGGTGGGTACTGTGATAACAGTTCTCTGGATCCATATGGTCCTAGTTTTTGTCATGTTTGATGTTTTTCTAAACATTATTTGTTCAATATTCTATCTTTTCTCTCCTTCAAAGCAATCCTCCTGCCTCAATCTCCTGAGTGCCATGCCCAACAATAATAGCACCACAAATGTACACTTCTGTGGAAAACAAATGCACAAGCATCTTGGAGGCTATCCAAATTATGGAGGGCACAAAAGGGCAGTCACAGGGAAATCCAGACTAGCTCTTACTTCGCCATGGACTCCATTCTACACAAATGTAAACATACAATCCTCTCAGAAACCTCGCAACACTGGGCTGAGCGCTCATCTAAGTCTGTTGCTCTTCGGTCCGCGAATGAGGTCTGAGGACACACTCCTTGTCTCACCAGCCCACGCGAGAAACTAAAGAGTCGTCTTCGAGGGTCAGCCTACCTCATGCGGCTTATTCATACCTATGTGGTGGACTGAGACAATGTCACAAGATTTTTATCAAGGGGACTAGAAGGGCAAAAGGAAAGGATGAGAATGGACCACAGGGGCCATGTATCATGAGACAATCACAGCTTGAGAAACTGAAAAGGCAGTATGAATGGAATTGGCCCCCAGGAGCACACACGGAGGTGTGGCTTTGTTGGAGGAAATGTGTCACTGTGGAGGCAGACTTTGAGGTCTCATATATGCACAAGCCATGGTCAGTATCTCAGTTCAGTTCCTGTTGCCTGTCAATCAGTACGTAGGACCCTCAGCTCCAACCCCATTAAATGTTTACCTTTATAAAATACCTTTATAAAATGCAGGGTTGGCCGGGTGGTGGTGGCGCACGCCTTTAATCCCAGCACTCGGGAGGCAGAGGCAGGCGGATCTCTGAGTTCGAGGCCAGCCTGGTCTACAAGAGCTAGTTCCAGGACAGGCTCTAGAAACTACAGGGAAACCCTGTCTCGAAAAAAAAAAAAACAAAAAAAAACAACAACAACAACAACAAAAAAAAAAACAACCAAAAAAAAATTAAATAAAAATAAAATGCAGGGTCACAGTGTCTCTTCAAAGCAACAGAAACCCTAACTAAGACAGTAAGGAACATTTCCCTATAGCCATTCTGCCCATACCTGTCACTCACTCCTCAGAGCTGACCAATGGAGACCCATCTCACACTTGTTCTGAGTCATGGAGTGTAGCCTGACTTGGGCCTTTCGATGGTTGTCTCTTCTAGGAGGTGACATCACTGAAACAGCTGCTGGAGCCAGAACTGTCTCATGTTCTTCAGGAAAGGAGAATGCATTAACTGGTGTGTGGAGAACTCTGTTTCCTCAATGCTCACCAAACTGGACATGCTGTCACAGCCACAGACGTCAGCAGCTGCACCCCGACATGCCTGGGCTACCCATCCTCATATACCCCAAGCAACCTCCGACCCCTGCTTTTGACTTGTGCTCTGCTTGGTGGGGCTCTCCAAGTCAGCTTCAAGCCTACCCCTACCCCAGGACCCAGGTGTAAAGAATTCTAAATGCCACGTGCCCTGCATAATTGTGCTGGACGTACCTTTAAAGATCCCACTATATACCTGAGATTGCATACCTGCATTGACATTTTAATTGGTAATACTAAAGGTACTACTTGAAGCCAATGTTTGCCTTTGAATCATGATTTCAGTTTACTACCCCAGAATCATATAACACCCACGAAGGCACAGATAAGGATGAATGTGTCCCACTTAGAGTTGCCTTCCAGGTGACCAACTCTCAGAGAAGAGCCTGGCACCCTAGGAGGAAGGATACTGTAGAGGAGCAAAACAAACAGCCAAGCCCCATGTCACCAGAGCACACCGTTCCCACATTCCACCTGCCTCTGGAAATAGTTCTTTACAGCCTACTTCTCTCCATGGCATTTCCCCCAATGTATGACCAAACTGAACACCGGCAGCTGTGACCAGCCACTAAATGACAACACGAGCCCCTAGGACATCTGTGGCTCCAAAGCAGAGAAACACCCTGGGCGTCTGCTCCTTTCAATGCAGAAACAAATCTATCTTTTGTATTGTTCTCTGAGAGAGGTTTAATTTACAACATCTACAGTATTTTCTATGTTATTATAGGTTAAGAAAAATGTCACAGCCAAAGAAATTTATTTTAAAATAGAAACATACATACATACATTAAGCTTTAAACAATCAAATTTTAAACAAAA
Source organism: Arvicola amphibius (assembly GCF_903992535.2). NCBI lineage: Eukaryota > Metazoa > Chordata > Mammalia > Rodentia > Cricetidae > Arvicola > Arvicola amphibius. Next base: position 737,114 of record NC_052049.1, read on the forward strand.
GGAAAAAATGAGCCATTTGATCCCAGAGTCCATACAGAACGACTTTTCATGTGTGTGAAATCCACATAAGGGGCACTTGGACAAGTTGACGTGGAAATCCATCATTCTCTCTACCCTTGCGTGCTCAGGTGTCCAATGGCTGCCATGGGACACTCATGCACTGAGAGCTACCCTTGGGTGACTGCCCGCTGGCACCATCACCAAGACCCAAGTTCTCGTGGGCTGTGTGGTTAAGTGCTATGGTTCCTTCCAAACACAAGAGAGGGTGCTCAGCGATACTGAGAAATGCTCAGAGGGATTTGGCAATGCAGAAGATGTGATGTCTAGGAGTTCCCCTAAAGCCCCCAGGAATACTCATGGCACAACTGTGCTGTGCAGTGCCACCTGGGGGCCTGGGCCGAGACGTTCAGTCTGGGTGGGGCTTCCGTTTAGGCTGCTCCTCATAAGACTCCCCAAATTCATTGACCCTGCTCTTATCCACAGGGTAAAGCCTGCAATGGTAGGGATGGATAACTATTAGTGAGACAGGCCCTTTCTGTCCTTGAGAGGAAGACATGGCTCCTCTGCAAACACCCTCCAGTAATCTGAGACACCTCCATGTCAGGGACCTTTACAGGTCTCGGGGCTGCCTCCCCCCTCGCTAGTGCTGCATTCTGCAGGGTTGGGAAATGAGGGCTTGGCTAACCAGAGAAGGAAGAAAGACCTGCAGTAGGGTGGGACCTGGAGAGGCCTCACTGCGGGGAACTGTGAAAAGTTATCCAGGCAGTCACCAAAACAAGTTCTAGACAATTATTGGCTTTGAGCACTCTGCCCATACGGCTATGCTCTTCAATCCCGAACCGCCTACTCTAGCACCACAGCCTGCCTCTGTGAAGACACCAAGGCAGGGAGGGATGCAGTGTCCACTGTGTGAAGTTCTCCTTGATGCCCCACAAACAGTAAGACAACCAGATCTTAGCTTTAAACAAACCCACCTCCCATCAAAAGCCCTGGGGCTGGCTCTCTGCATAAAGAGTCGGGACCACTTTAAGAGTGCCCCGCTGGCTTGAGATGTCGGGACTCTCACAGAATAGGCCTGTAGCAGGTGTCAGTAGCTGAGTTTCTAACAAGCCCATATCTATCTTCAGATGTGTCAGAGAACCAATTATGGATGTGAAACCTATGACCCAGACCTCATTCAGCATGCGGGTGTGGTACTATGTTCCTATGACAAAAGTTCTTCCCAGACTCACAGTGCATTGACATAAAATAAAAGCCTAGCCCAGGAACCGCTGCAGGCAGTTGAAGTAGTTTTGGGAAGACAGGATCATCCTGTATTGGATGTAGTGGCATTTCATTTATGTTGTAATATATAAAGCTTGCCTGAAGTTCAAAGAGTAAAACAGCCCCACTGGTCAGTCTTACAGACAAGGCAGTGGTAACACACACCTTTAATCCCAGTAGCCATACTAGCTGCTATAGAAACCAGTCCTAGAGAGGAATATAAGACAGGATAAGACAGCTCTCAGGCAGTCTCATTCTGAGATTCCTGGAGGCAGGATCGCCATTTCAGACAGAGGTAGAAGAAAGAGCCAGTGGCTAGTTGCTTTACTTTTCTGACCTTCAGGTTGAACCCCAATTTCTCCGAGATTTTATTACTTGTGTTCCAGTTGGACAGCCACATCTTAGAAAGCTTAGAGGAAGCACTGCCATCATAAGGGGATGAAGGGGAGGGAGGGGTTCAGGCTCCAGCGGCAGCTACTGGGGAACGGGAGGTGAGGTGGCAACACTGGAAGAAGCCCTTTCCTCATCATGGACTTAGGCTCTAGGGCCAGAGAAGATGGGCAGCCTAAGCCTCTATTGATTTTAAGGCTTATTCCAGAAAAATCCCCAAACCCGGCTCTACCCATGCACAGACCACAGGCAGTGATGCATACGCACAACAGAAAGACCAGATGCAAGCCCTGAGTAGGCAAGGGAGGCTAGGCAAGCGTTTGTGTTTTAGTAAACGTATCTTCTAGAGGCTTTCCCTTGGCCAGGTTGGTAGCTTGGATATGCTGTTTTGGTCTGAGGCCCTGGTGGCTATTAGCTGCTGGTTGGTGGTGGGTACAGTCCGGGCCCAGGTGAGAGAGCCACTGACCTCTACCTGCAGGGCATGTAGCCTGAAAGAAGAAGAGCACCCCCACCCCGCCCCACGCTGGAGACCTGTGCTTGAGGACTATTTGTGCAGGGGACACTCTTACACTGCCATCACAAGACACAGCTGGAACCTATTTTGGGCAACAGAGAAAAGCCACCAACCGTCAAGTCTGCCTGAAACACAGGCAGGTGCAGGGTTCTACAACCAAGGAGTTGCATGTGCACACTCACCACCTCTGGTAAAGGTAGACCAGGAACACCACGTCATCTCTGAAACAGGCCAGTCGGTGGGATGTGGGCATGGTGATGATGAAGGCGAAGACATCATCAATGAAAGTATTAAAAGCCTGCAAAGCCAGATGAAGCAGTGAAATCATCACAAAGCTGGAGTCCGACATTTTATGGCTCCTCAGCTGGCGGGACCCCCCACTGTGATATCCACAGCAACAGTGCATGAAGGTCTAGCATGGCACCAGAGCCGCGCCTGCAGGGCAGCGGGGTCCCAGGCCCAGGAGTATCGGCCCCAGTAAGAGAACCAAGAGCACAGCTGGGCTGGCTCCTCAGAGAACTGAAACTGCTCCCTGTAAGCTCAGTCTACCCAACCCTGTACGAAGGGTTCCAGGCTCTGTTGGGAAAACACAGAGCTCTGGTCTCACACGGAACCAAAATATATTTGTGTTTTGACAGTGTTGCCAAAAAGGAACGTGACCCTTCACTCACAACTCCCCCTTACCATGACTATGAGAACCTTCATCCTGTAGTTGGTGGCTTTACAATTTGAAAAGATGTCTTAGATGTGTGTCTGTGAGCTCATGTGCATGCACCCCACAAAGGGTCTTCCAGGCATTCTTGGCATGAACCTGGTGCTTACCTTGTAGGTAAAGGCCTTCCAGGGTAGGTGTGCCACTGACTTCATCTGAAACAAGGAAGATACCACAGTCAGTCACAGGCAACATAGAGAACATAGGAGTATTACCTTAGCAGAGACACCTGGCCTTACCTTGTAATTGACAAAGAGCTGGGGCAACATGAAGAGAAAGCCAAAGGCATAGACACCTGTGGAAACAGAAAACATGCATGAAAAAGAACCAAACATCCATTCTGCCGGGGCTATATACAGAGACACCCTGCTTCCAAAAGACCTCAGTTGGTTTTATCACAGTGCAGCTTTCTGGCAAATAAACTCACCAAGAGTCAAGGACAAATCATAAAAGCTGATTGCTGTTAACTTTTGTCTACAAGAATTAAGCAAGAGTTGGGACACTTGGAAACATGCCAAGATTAAGCCTGGAACTCAGACCTAGAAGCATGTCCATCCAGAGCTACCTACTTATAGGTAGGCTGCCTGGCCTCACTGCTGTTCACTGGTACACCCCAAAGCACGAGAATCCAAGGCTCTGACACTTAGCCACAGGACACACACACACACACACACACACACACACACACACACACACACGGTATACAGACGCCATGGGCTGTGAACCACACACAGGGCAGCAGGGCATTGACCAACCTCCCAGCGTGTCCACAAAACTTAGCTTGCCATATTCTGGCTCCGGTGATCTGAGAAATTCTATGGAATGAGATGTCAGAGGGGATCTGAATGCTAGTGTTGCCTATTTTTAGGGAAGGAAACAGACTAGCCACTGGATGTTCAAAGCTCAGGAACAGGCTTGTTCAGTGCTTAGGCCCCACAATGCTGGGCACTGTATGAGTGCTAAAGGTAAGGAACCAACTAGCTTTTCATCCTAGAAACCTGTCCCATCAAGTGATGGAGAGGACCTACTGCAAACACCATCACCAAGGAGGAGACACACAGACTCACCATTCACAAAGCTGTTGATGAGCCAGGAGTACCAGCTGAAACAGAGGTAAAGAAGTTGTGACCTGACGCCAAGGACATGTTGCTGAATGTTAAAATGAAAAATCACCCCCTAGGAAACCGATTTTGAGACCCAAGCACTCAGGGTGTCTCATGTGGAGAGACACCACTGAATGGACAGATTTCCTTCCCAGGACTTCCAGGGAGTCAAAGCAGCATCATGTTGTTAGTTTCTCTTTCAAACTCTGTCCAATCTCTGTATTCAAAGTTGGGCCACCGCAGGGAAGAGCCTGCACTTCCCAGGTTGAAGCATGCCATGTGTACTGTGTGGTCACGGCATGCCAGTGGTTCCTGTCCTCTTCACAACCCAGAGGAGATGAAGACCTACATCTGAGAAGGGTCCCTAGTTCCTGGCAGCCCAAGTGGGAGTGGGTCTACCAGGTGCATGTGCTGTGCTCAGAAATCAAGCTAGGGTTTTCAGTTGGGAAGAGGAGGGTGTGGACTCTGCCGTACTCACCTCTTATATTTGATATTGAGGAGTGAGTAGACAGCGCCCCCGACACAGAGAGGGTAGAGCAGGTAAGACAAGTACTTCATGGCCTGCGAGGGACAGCGGCAGCTATTCTAGTTAAACACCCCAACCACCAAACACCTCAACAGATGCATCATCTAACTTGTGACAACAAGAGCAAGGAAAAAAGAGAACCCCAATAAATTTCAGGTAATAGCACAACTGTGTGCAATGACCATAATTCTGCCAAGACTCCAAAGTGAGAACTCCCACGCATACCACGGGCAGCAATGACTGCGACGCATCACCCCAATGCATCAGACTGGCAAATTCAGTCAGGAGAAACCAAGGAAGTGCCCAGGTCACAGATCCAGGCGGCAACTACAGCACAGGTCCTCTATTTACTCTGATTTGTTGTTTGCTATCATCTCACTAAAATCTGAAATGCAAATAGCTGAGTTTTGAACTAAAATACCAAAACCACCCTGTACACAGACATCCTGTTAAATCCAACACGTCCCACTCCTAAGCAACAATGGGGAGGCGAGGGCCTGGATGCCAGAGGCGTCCTGTGGCCTCTGTATGAATGAACAGAGAAGCCAGGTGTCTGGTAGAAATGATCTGCTGAACAGCAGGAACTGTCCAGGTAACAGACTAGGAACCCGTGATCTGAGACTGTTCCTTCCCTGGGAAGAGGGTACACCCACATGTTTACCCTTGGGACCCCTATTCAGGCTGGTTCCATCACATTCTCAGGACAAGATCCCTCCAGATTATAGCAAGGGCCCAATCCTTTATGGTATCACAGGTTCCCCAACTGCTTACCTGGGCATCGTACTTCTCAGTCTTCCTCTCAGATTCACTGTGGGTGCCAAACTGTTGTGAGATTAATATCATGTCAGCTGACTCATGAGACTATCAGCACAGCAAAGCCAGGACTGTAGCAATCAAGGGTGTAGGGTCCACTGTACTGCCCTCATGACAACGCTGGCTGCACCCAGCCTCGGGCTTAGGCACTGGCCAGTCCTGCCCCAGTTCCACCATCATAAAGGCCCTGACCCTTTGTCTACTGAGTTGGTCCAATCTCCTGATGAATCAGGTGAAAAATTAGCAACTGATTAGAAAGCTGACATGAGCTCGATCAGTGAGGTCCTACAGCCTGGGTGAGGGGCCCCATCTTGTGCAGCACTTCTGCATGCATGTGCCTGTGTTCCGGGAAGCTCTGACTAGGCAGGAAAGACAGGATAAAGGGCCTCCAGAAGGTTCAGCACTAACTTGACGGCAACTAAGAAATGGCAGTCTGGTGAGTCTGTTCAGGAAGATCTGTGTCTGGAGCAGTCGTCACACGTCTCACCTGAAACACAGGCCTCAGGCCTCTCCAGGCCACTGTCATCTTCAATGCCTTCTTCACTTTCCAAAGCTGCAGGCAGCAAAGGAAATATACATGTAATTCTGAGACGCTGGGTTAGGAGCTAACCTGAAAAGGACAAGACCCGGCACCCTCACCCCATCCCACCAGTCACGGCTTCTGTTCCCTCTACTTCTCACGGTCATCTGTGGACTAGGAAGGCTCTGCACTACGCTCTTGGCTGTCCACACCTGGTGGACTGTGAAGTCACTGGAAAAACACAAGGAAACCAGACTAATACCCCAAACCAAGACAGTCTTCCTCCTGGGCCCCAAGCCTCTTCCTGAACTCACTAGGGATCCCTGTCTTCTTCAACATCCTTGTACCAGCAGTATTTACTAAGGTCAGGTCTAGCACATTGCCTCTTAAGTTGGATTTTAATGTTGTCGGACAGTTATGGAGTTGTGGTGTCGATGAAGCCCATCTCTCAACAAGCATTTGGTAGCCATAAGGGCCAGTAACCAACAGGACCTATTCTAAGAACTGGACCCCTGGGTCTGTCCCTTGCTTTCTGCTTTCCTTCCAGACTGGGCTCCTATGTCCCCACAAGTGCCTAGCAGCAGCAGCACTAGGTCACCAAGTGTCACGTGCCATTACCTATGGACCACATGGCTGTTCCATTCCAAATTCCATTCAAACCAGGAGCTTCTCCAAAGTCATATCTGTTTGTTTCACTCACAGCGGCTTATAAAACCTGTCAACACAGGGTCTACCCAACAGGATCTACTGCACCAAGATGTGTCCTCAGAGACTTCCTTGCCCAGCAGATGTCTCCCTGATGTTTCCAGAGGTGTGCAGGTCCTCTGAGGGACTCCTGTTTCAGGACTCAGAATATCTGAACAAGTCCTGAAGTTCACAGACCTCGCAGAAACCCCATCCTGACCCAGCATGGTGTCTAGGACTCACCTCAATGGCAGCCCCAATACCAGCAGGGATGAGCACCAGCAGGCTTGTCTGTTCATCCAGCAGAAAGAGGAAGATGACCACGGTGCTGAAGCAACGCCAGAGCACTGGGGACATGAAGACATGAGGCGGTGAGGGCACTGCACCCACCCTTTGCACCCATCCACCACCGTTTAACCTCTCACCCCTCCCCTCCAGCTCTCCTCGTTTGCCGCCCCAGTTAAAGAGAAGCAGCTGGGCTGGAAGCAGAGCTTAGCAGGAGAGCCTGTACTTAAAACTACTCAGATCCTGGGCTGGAACAGATGAAAGTACTTTAAATAAATTATCAGAGGCCACAGAATGGAGCAGAAGGAATAGGATATGTATGGTCTAAGCAGGTACCAGATCTGGGTGACAGTCACAGATACTGGGCTGGCTGCCCTGGCTAAGTGCTGGCTTGTGCCCTCACTCTGTACTCTTCTATTATGTACCACTCTGTGGTTTGTTCCTTTTACAAAGCTATGCTTTTGTTCCTATCAGCAAGAGGTCTCTCTCCCATAGGTGCCTGGTGACAGACACTGAGGGGCTATCCTGCAGTAAGTCCAGCTCCCAATGGGGTAGCCTCCCCGTACTATCCCTTTACACCTGCACCTATACTCATGTCAAAGGCTTGTCACCATTACAACTCTACCACACTAGCCACTGTTCCTTTTGTTATACCGCAAAACCATCACTGGATCTTGTACAAACACTGCTCTGCAAAGTCAGGTCTCATTGACGAGGACACTGTTCCAAGTGCTAGGGAATTTACTATGAAACTGACTCCAAAGCCAGCAGCCAGAGCTTCTGAGCCTTGGACAACACCCTGGGGCATCCTTTTTGGATCCAGGAAGGAGATGGTAGACAGAAGGTCTGGTGCTATACTGAAATCTGTGAGCAATCAGGCATTAACAGACTGCACCTTGTGCCTCCAAGGGCAGGCCAACTCCACACCCTTATACAGACGTCCTGTGTGTTGGGACTTCACAGCCTCAACGGAACTCAGAGATGCTTCCTGGCTGCTGAGGCAGGGCCTGGGGTTATGCTGCTTGACTTAAGAGGCATCTCTACAGGCAAGCCTAGATCTAGGGGTGCTGATGAGGAGTGGGCAGGAGCTCCAGGCTTCACAAGGAACCCTTGGGCAGGTGGACTATCCTGGGCCCTACCTGCTTTGGTAGACATTCCAATCATGCTCTTCTTTTTCTTCCAGAAACTGATGTCATTTTTAAAGGCCAGGAAATCAAAAAGAAGCTGTAAAGGAGACAGGACAGCAGCTCACACTCTAGTCTCTCACGCCGCTGTCACTGACCAGGTAGACTCCAGGTACACTCTGCACAGACCCAGGTTCAGCGAGACATGGTCACCATCTGTCAAACCTATCCCTACACACGTCCCACAGGCCAGAATGGTGGAACTTGAAGGGAGACCTTAATGGGGCATTTCTCAAACATACATCTTTGACTCAAATCCCAGGGAGAATACCTTGGAGTGTGACCATCCAGGTAACCCAACCTAGGCCTGAGCCCATTACTTAGAACAGTGCAATCTCACTGTGTGGCCTCTTACAGTCATCCTTATAAAGTTATATTTGCTCTGGTGTGAATGGTACCCAGAAGCCCCACTATACCCCATGCTTCACTACCTTGCACCCTGACTGTACCCAGCACACTTGTCAGAGAGCTCTCTAGTACGTCTGAGCTCTGCTTATGACACATCATGCACACAGACAGCACTGCTCACTTTCCTGTTGAAGAGTCTACTAGGGGATAACACATAGGGTTATCACATAGGCTGTGCAGAACCCATGAACTAGGTCAACTGACCCCAACTGAATACCAGCACCCGCCCAGCCATCCCAATGTCTCCCCCAGTCCCTGCAAGAAGAACCCAGGGGGCAGCTCACGTGAAAGGCTGCAACAAAGAAGGTCAACGCTAAGAGATATAAGTTGGTGTCTACAAAAATTCCCTTCACTTCATCTGCATCTTTTTCTGAAAACCCTGCAAGGAAAACACATTAAAATTCAAAAAGAGCCATTTCAGTCTTACCCAATGTCACAGATATTTTTCTGAATGTAGAAAACTTTTATCTTATCTGGAGCAAAAGTCAACAGAAACTGTGGCATTTAAAATATTATGTTCTGAATAAACCCAACTTTCAACTAACTCCTAAGGCTACAATCTAGAGATAAAATAAAAGGAGCAGAACCACTGTAAGCTGTTTGACAAGGCCAAAAATGACTCCATAAATGACCCCCAGCAGGGTCCGTGTCAGCTGCTGGACAAACAGGTACAGTGTGGACTCACCAAACACCAAACACCCGCTCCCACCTTGGCCAGGGCCCAGGGCCACCCACCGAACTGTTGCAAGGAGTACACGGCGTCCTGCATGTGGATCCAGAAGCGCAGCCGCCCCAGTGAGATCTTGTCGTAGGACACAGTGAGTGGCAGCTCAGTGGTGGAGCGGTTTATCACCTGTCACCAAGAGACCACAGGTGAGGGAGGACCATCAAACATGGCCAGGATGAGTAACTCAACTTTGGAAAGGGGCCTGCAGCTACGCACTATATCCCAATAGACCTAGATACTCTTACAGATCCCTGTACAACTTTCCGCAACTCCATGCCAGCCCCAGTGGGTGTTGCAGGGGGCAGGGTCTGATACAAGGCTCATTCCTCATCCTAGGCCCTTTTATGCACAGACTGAGTTTTTCCCACAGTTCTGCCAGAGATTGTCTCAGCGCTGAGTAGGAGAGGTGCTGTATTGACTCAATCCTCTGACAGCTCTGAGCACCAGCTTGATTCCATGTATTTCTTCTGACTATACTTGCTGTGAGCTCATCATTTTAAGCGGTGCCCTATTCCATGCGTGTCCAGCATTTTTACAAGCTGCACAAGCCCTGACAACGAGGAAATAGGCTCACAACTAGCATTGGCTAATTGTGAAACTGCTCAGCTTACTAGCTGAGCCAAGGAACAGATCTGTTTGGCTGAGGTGCCATGGACCTTTCTTAGAAGAGTGGGGATTGCACACAAGAAGGACATGAAGAGCTGTGCTCTCAGGTGGACCATTAGACACAACACCTATAGCAGGTGAAGTATGGTCACGATTTGTAAGACATGTGCACTACTGTCACACTTCATGAGTTGGAAACCATCATCCAACCTTCTGCCCCAACCTCCTGCCATGAACATTGCTGGTGTTAAAGATATGTCACATACAAGGGAGCTGGCAACCTGAAATCTGTCAGGGTTAAGTAGTCACTAGGCCTAGGACTCGGCGGCTAAGTGCTCTACACATCATGGATGCACCTCTGAACACCCCTTAATTGTGTCCCAGGGATCCACTATAAGGTCCTATCAGAGTCTGCTAGCTGGACTAACCTAGCAGGCTAGACTGCCTCCTTAAGATGACATTCCTCTGAAACGGCTCACGTGGAAGAGCAAACAATACACAAATCGGTGTCACAGCGAAGCTAGCTGCCTACATGTTCACTACAAGCTACCGGACCTTACAGCAAGCCCATAGGGGTTCCAACAGGATCACCAGAAGAGAATACACAATCTGCAGATGCTGGCCTATAGCCTCTAACCACACTAGCTTTTAGACAAACACTGGATACCCAGTCACAAAAATACAGTCACTTAACACAATATCCCAACTGCTTGCAAGAAATCAGCACTATTAGGTCTTGCAGTATGTTTGCAAACAGCCCCAGGTTTACAAAGTACAGCCTGTACATTTCACAGAGCCCAGTATTCCAAGTTTCAACAAGGAAAACCAAGTCAGAGAAAGAGTCAGAAGTCAGTCAGACTTCCTAACCACAGGTCATCTAGGTGCAGATGACACCTGAGGAGAGGGCAGGATGGTAGGAGCCTGTCAGCCTGAGCCACAGCCAGCAGCAGAGTCAACCAGGGGTCTGAGGGGACCTGTGGCAGCTCCCTGTTGTCTAAAGACATCTAGGCTGTCTGTTAGGGAACACTCACTAACGACAGTGGGAGAGGCACAGGTGCTCACCTGTGACCCCAGTCAAAGCTCCTTTCTTGCCCCAAATTACTTCCACCGTGAAAGAACACTGAAATAAGTCCTGGCAGCAACTGTTACAACGGACAGGAAATACTTAGCATGGTATCTGATGCAGTGACATTAAATATTAACCACCGTTAGTCTCCTTATAATGCAGAGCCAAAGTTCAGCCACGTTTCTTCTCTCAAAATACCCTTCTTCTCTCTGGAAAAATAGCACCTTTATTGCTATAAAAGGGCACCAGAGTGGCCATTTCATCTCCACAGGACCTTGGCATTGCCAGTGGCTATCCTAGGAGTTGTGGCTCCCTCCCAGGCCAGGTTCAGCTGTGAATCTAGTTCTACAGCAGGACTTGCCTGCTTGTTAGGGCATACAGAAATGGCAGTGGGAGAGACACTGTTAGAAACTAGAAGCATAAGCGGTCTCACATGCCAGGAGCAGACACGCAGGCCTTTCTGGTAGAGTTCTGTGGGATTACTACCTAAGATCCCAGTGACCGATCCAAGAGTCTGCCATCAGAAGAGAGTCCCAAAGAAGGCACCACTAAAGGCAGAGCCCAGTCAGGTACTGAGACCTCTTTCTGGCCCAAACATGGCAACACTCCCCACTCTCAGGGGAAGCTCTTTGCTGTGTCCAGGAAGAGTGTGGCTCACCATCAGGTCTTTAACCCGGTTGCTCAGCTGGTCAATGAACAGGATGGGGAGGTAGTGCACTGTCTTTCCAAGCTGAATCCTGAGGGTTTGAAGCAAAAAAGCCTGAAGTCAGTGTCAAATTTATCCCCCTGAGGCACTAAATATGTGCAGAAAGTTGGTCACCCTGGGAGCATCCCACCCTGTATCACTATTGGCTGTATCCTGGCCACTGGATCTCACAAGATGGCTTCCCAAACAGAAGCAGGAGGGGGTAACATAGCATGACAACAGTTATAGCCACCAGCGGGGAGACCCACACCCTCTAAGTGGGTGGTGGGGCACTAGCTGGGGCACAACCTCTGGAAGGCTAGCTACACACAGCAGGTTGCCTGAGAGGAAGGCTGGAGACAGGGTCAGAGCTGGCTCTTTCTGTACCAAATGAATATAATCTGGAGCATGTATACAGAAAACATTTTATAAAAAGATTTAGGGTTGGAGAGTTAGGTCAGTGGTAGAGTTTTTGCCTATCATATAATGTCTTGATTCAATTCTCCAACACCACGAAAAGATTCAAACTTTACAAAAGAAAATACAGAACCATTGACAGTATCAGAGAAACTATCTGTGAAGAATAGAAGTGATCCTCAGCCACTTCCAAAAGCCATATGACACCATGACGGCACACTGATGGATCTCAACACTGGGCTTCCCAAACACAATCACAGTCACATTTAACTAAGGATGGCAAGCAATATTTAAGTCACAACTTAAGAGAAGAAATCTTAAATTTAGTGAGTACAGCTACAAAACCGTCATCTCACGGCCCAGGGACCGTAAGAACAGTGCACTGCAGTCAGTCGCTTTTTGTTTCGGCCCAGGGGACACCCTTCCTGGACTAAAAATGAGATGCACTAGCTGGACACTCACTTCCTCCTATTCCTGTTGGTCATCTTAACCATCACCTCTGAAAGGTGAGCAAGGGGCTGGATGGGGTCTACGGCAGCTCACAACACTGACAGGGTCCAGAATAAAGGTAAGGCACACCCTTTTTGGGCTCACCCACGACTGATGCCTGCTCTGCCATCAGGTCTAGGACTGGCTTCCCTCCCAGGGTTCCACTTGAGACTTACATCTTCATGTACCGATGCACATCTGCAGGCAGGGAGGACCCATCAAAGACAAAGTCATCCACCATCACATTCAAGGTCAGCCTGGGTCGCCAGTGAGAAACAGGTTCATCCAGGGCATTAGATGGCTTCTTCTCTGCTTCTATCTGCTGCTATAAAGAATAGAAGTGGAGGCTACACTACCTGGAACCAATTTTGAGGCCAGGGTCTCCAACGGAGAACCCACTGGTTCCCTAGACTGGCAAAAGTGGGAAAGGAGGCCTAGCCGAGGGGTTCTAGGAACCTTGGGCTGTCAGTCCCAGACCACATCCTCCCTCCTCCCAACTGGTTCTGCGAGATCTTGAGGGATCAGGGACTGGGGAACTAACACAGCAGGCCTGCATCTTTCTGAGCTAGGGAAAGACTCCCGAGAGACAACACTAAATGTGATAAAAGGTAACAAAGAGTGGTCTGAAAGGAGATGCACAGGATCTGTTACTGATCCTAGATAAAACAAAATCAGGAGAAAACTCTGGGGAAATCAACTTTATCTCAAACCCAGATGCCTTGCTCAGGAAGCAGCACCACCCTATTTCCACTCAAATGGCTGTCACACGGCATTTTCTGTCCCAGGCAACAATAGTAACAGTATTTACTGGTTCGAGACTCTCCATACTACTCCACATATAGACACCAGCCTGCCCCCCACACTACCATCATGAAGCCTTCCCTCATCACTGCCCACAAGGAGATACAGCAGGGGACAGCAAACAAAGAGTATTTGTTTGTTTGAGACAAGGTTTCCCAGTGCAGCTCTGACTGTCCTGAAATTCACTCTGTAGACCAGGCTATCCTCGAACCCAGAGACCCACCCACCTCTGCCTCCTAAGGGCTGGGATTAAAGATGTGTGACATCACCGTCTGGCTAGGAATCTGCTCCTAACTTCTAGACGATGGCTACTTTGTGCAAAGGTGCCATCATTCTTGTTTTGTAATCTGTCTTACCTTCTACTCAATACAGACAGACAGTGAATATTTCTTATTTTATGCCATGAGCCCATGAATGACTCCCCTGCCCCCAACAGTCTTAGTCTATAGTCCAGACTGCTCTGGAACTCATGGAAACCCTTCTACCTCAGCCTTAAGTACTAGGATATCAGGAGAGAGTCATCTTGCTTGGTTGAATAACCACTTTCGTGAGTAACTTTTTCTTTACACAGTTCTCTACAGGTAAACAAAACATAAAACAGTACCTATGCCCTTCCTATAATTTTGAATTATGAGCATAAAAAGAAATACCTAGTCATGTAGTCCTTCCTACAGTGTGTGTTCTGTATGTTCACACACATGCACACGTGATGACTCTCACCAGAAAGCACAGGTGAGCGCTGAAACATAACTGCCCTCCAGGAAGGCATTCACACCAGGAAGGCATTCACACCAGGAAGGCATTCACACCAGGAAGGCATTCACACTTGCCTAAAGACACACTTGCCCTCCAGGAAGGCATACACACTTGCCTAAAGACACACTTGCCCTCCAGGAAGGCATTCACACTTGCCTAAAGACACACTTGCCTTCCAGGAAGGCATTCACACTTGCCTAAAGACACACTTGCCCTCTAGGAAGGCATTCACACTTGCCTAAAGACACACTTGCCCTCCAGGAAGGCATTCACACTTGCCTAAAGACACACTTGCCTTCCAGGAAGGCATTCACACTTGCCTAAAGACACACTTGCCTTCCAGGAAGGCATTCACACTTGCCTAAAGACACACTTGCCTTCCAGGAAGGCATACACACTTGCCTAAAGACACACTTGCCTTCCAGGAAGGCATTCACACTTGCCTAAAGACACACTTGCTCTTCCAGGAAGGCATACACACTTGCCTAAAGACAGCAGCGCCAGATCCAGAGAGGGGGTTTGCTAGAGTGCTATGAATCAGTGTCCAGCACTAACCTGCTATAGTTTATCTGCAAACCCATCGGCTATTATTAAGTATGACAGTAATAATCACATTCCTTTAAACTTCCATTATAAGACATGCATGCAAACTCTGAACAAGAAACACAAGCTTGCTGCAGTGATCTGTTAAGGCCCCGTACCTGTGTGGCAGACTCCCCAGTGAGCAGGTTAATTTCTTCTGGCTTGGGGATCATGTAGGTAGTCAGAGGACTGATCAGGTGTACCTGTTTCCCATCGTGCCAGGGCAGCGTCCCAGCATGGTGTAGGAAAATATACGCGTACAGAGTCCCATTGTTTCTTGTTTTCTTTGGTACAGAAACATTAACTGTCCTAAAACAGAACAGTCATTTTAAACGTGTGCATGTTAAGTCCCATGTTTATTATGTAGCACAGTCAGTCCTCAAACTCAGGTTCCAAACAGCTGGGATTAAAGCTGGGTATCACCATGGTGGCACACACTGGTTAGACACATGGTAGCTAATCATCTCTTTAGATTTACACAATCTAATTTAGCTTAGAAATACTAAAAAGGAAACACACCTTCCTATGACTTTTCAGAACACAATCATATCCCAAGCACTATGAAAAATACAGCACTCCCTGCCTCCATTTCAAGAACCTCAGAAGGGACTTGCTTTAAAAGCCATGGTGGGAACCGCTACAAGGAGAAGCAGACAGGGGACGGCTTCCTCTGAAGCTCTTAAGCAGAGACATCTCTACCAAGGAACCAAAAGGAACTCCACACACACACACACAGGTGCTGAGTGCACAAAACTCTGCTGCCATGTTTCCGGCAGACGTACGCTGACGTGGAGCTCAGCAAGGGCTCTTTCCAGGAATACTCATGTTTCTACAACTTCCTCCAGATCCAAAATCAAAGTTTCACTATCTGTCCCAGCAATTGACATTGGTGTGATGAACAGGAACAGGAAACAGTATTTACCTCTACAAAACTAAACCCAACTGGAAAGTAAACGGTGCCAGCACTTCCCAGCCCCATTTCAAGAGGACGGGAGTTGGTACTTAGCAGCCGGGAGTTGGTACTTAGCAGCCGCTCTAAGGCCACAGGCTAATAGACTTGGATAATGATGCACCAGTGGGAGCTGAAGACCCGCTGACTAGTGGGGCCAAAGCCTGTTGGACACTAGTGGGGCCAAAGCCTGTTGGACAATACAGAACCTTGATTTGAGGAGCAAGTGATTTTAACTTTTATTTGAACTTTTATAAGTTAGAATCACATGAATGCAAAACCATGTTAATTCTCAAAAGTTAGTATACGTAGCTGAGCACTGATGACCTATTCTAATGTCAAAGGTCACTTATCGACGACTTTCTGCACAACGTTTCCACCATCCCATGTTCCCCTCTCATAAGCAACAGGTGAACCTACTTCTACTAGGTAAATCAATATCCTGCTCCTTGGGGCACTGCCAGCAGACAGGACTAGCAACTACTTTCTAAGTGACAAACTCCACACTGGTGACTTTCAGGTTGAATGTTTACATTTACCTTCTCTAGTATATCCTCACTCTGTACATAATTCGACCAGTGACATCGTGGAACCCACCCCTGGCAATCTGCCCCACATCCACACCTTTCAAATTTAGACTCCACATCAAAGTCTTCCACGTTCAAGACCAGGTCCACATTGTTCTCTGCACCAAGGCTGGACCGTGTTGTGGTGTAAACACTTAGCTGGAAAGAGTGAACAAGAATGTAAGGTCAAAAGGTCCTGACTGAAGACACATCCCTGTTGGGGCAATGCAGGCAATCTGGGGGCTACCTCCCCGGGGGAGAGCTTGGTCTTGGTCTTAATGGCCTGTGTGACACTGTTGTGAAGAACCGGAGAGTGGAGCTGACGTGAAGTGACACGGGTAACAAGGGTCAGAGTTTAGCAGCCCGAAGCATATGGCGTGAGTACTCGCGGCGACTTCCACTGGGATTCCCTTAGGAAACATGTGTGGGGCGATTCGACTTCAGTTATTACCAGGGCAGAACAGGGTTAGCCAGAGGGCAGCAGAGACCAGAGAAGCCCCAACTAACTCCAGCTCTCACTGCCACCTCATCAGAACACTGGACGGTGGTGACATCAGTGTAGGGGGTAACGGCACGGGGATCGCACGCGTCCCGTTTCTGACAAGTGCCAGTAAGGTATGGGGTAGCACCGGCCGGGAGGCGCCCTCTTCGGGCCCCCGACTCTCACCTGCAGCTTTGGCCGCCGGGCCAGATACGGCTGGATGCAGTTGGCGTCGCCCGAGCACGGACGGGTGTAGACGATACCGTACATGACCCAGCAGGTGTGCACCACATACACCACAAACACGCCCACCACCAAGCTGGTGAAGGAGCTGCGGCCGCTCCACATGGCGCCGCCGCCGCCGCCTGCGGGCCAAGCGCCGCCGCCGCCGCTCACGGGAAAGCCGCCGCGCGACGCCGCCGCCGCCGCGGGGAAACCAACGCGCCTCGCGCGGGCCGCCGGCCGCTTCGCATGCTCCCGCCGCCCACACCCGGAGCCGGGGGATTCGCTGGATTCGCCGGTCGCCGCTTCCGGGACACCAGCCGACGGCGGAAGTGGGCGCGCGCGGCCTTCTGGGAACCGGGCGCTCAGGCACGCACGCGCGTCCGCACGCCGGGCGCGTCCGTGACGTCAGCCTCCCGTGCGGTCCTCCCGGCGCGCCCCGCGGGGACCTGGTGGGACCTTTACTTGGTTGGACGTTTGTTCGGAGAGATGTCGCTTTGTGCATTGCTCTCCTTGTTCCCGGCATCATCTGAAGGTTGACGGAGCGGTCCCAGGATGATGGCTGGCGGGCGAGGTGGAGACTAGCCATAACGGTAGCCTCCCAGCTCATCAAAGTCTAGGGTAGCGTCCAAAAGTTAGGAAAATGAAGAGAAGAGACTCAGGAAACTCTTTTATCTTGGGTGTGGAGTTACCAGTTTGATAACATGCAATTCGAGATTGTCAGAACGGGTCATAGAAACTTTTACAGGTCAGTTGCCCCTTTTCTCAGCAGAAGATTGAGTCCTTTGGGTAATATAAACTTGGGTCCCCCGAACCTCTGCAGAGGTAGGTTCTGTTTCAAGCAGTCCTGTGTTTTCCCGACTTGCACACCCATTACACATCCAGATAAAAGCGTCCGGGCGTCATTTAATTCTCCTTTAATATTTCTTGATTTACAGTATGCACAAACAAAATATATATGGTCTTACTCTACAAAGGAAGAACCAGGCATGTCACAATCAGATCAGTGCAACCCCCAAAAGTCAATGATGTAAAAACATCAGTGCTGGACATCTGGAACTCATGATGTTTTAGGCACCAAATAGTTTGCCACAGCATGCAAAAAGTGTCTCTTCAAGGCTCAGGCCAGCTCTACTCCATGGGTGCTGCTGTCCTTGGTGGTTGATCCATTGTACTGGCATCACCAAAATTCTGGGTCTGCACTGCTACTGGGCTGCACTTTTACCAATAACCTCTCCTGGGATGTCTTTAGGGACTCCAGCCCTGCCACATAATGCCAAGACTCAGCTACTCTCCATGATCCCTTCATGCCTTCAAAACCAGTACCACCTTCAAAACTATTAGATATTACCAAGTTTGGCTGTCAGCAGGAGGTATAACCTTGGCCACCTCTGAAATGGCTTCTATGAGCTGACTCTGAGGAAGCTTTCTCAGAAGATTTTGCCTCAATGATGCTAATTTCTTCTCTTTAATTTTATTAAGTTTATTCATTTTTATGTCCCGACTGCAGTTTCCCCTCCCTCCTCTCCTCCCATTTTCTCCCTCCTCCTTCTGCCCCCCATCCATTCCTTCTCTGTTTCTGTTCAGAAAAGGACAGGCCTTCCATGAGTGTCAACAAAGCATGGCATATCAAGTAGGACTTGGGAGCCCATATAGCTAGGCCCTCTACATACGTGTGACAGTTGTGTAGCTTGGTCTTGTGGGACTCCTAGCACTGGGAGCGGTCTTGTCCTTGATGCTTTGGCTGGCTTTTGGGATCTTTTCCTCATACTGGGTTGCCTTATCTAGCCTTAATTTGAGGGGAGGAGCTTAGTCCTATCTCAGCTTGATATTCTGGTTTCTTCTTAATCACAGCCTATTCTCAGTCCCAGATGACCAGTATGGATTATCCAACCAAAGGAAAGGTTTTATTTTTAGTGCTTCCTCTCTCTCTCTCTCTCTCTCTCTCTCTCTCTCTCTCTCTCTCTCTCTCTCTCTCTCTCTCTCTCTCTCTCTCTCTCTCTCTCTCTCTCTGTGTGTGTGTGTGTGTGTGTGTGAGAGAGAGAGAGAGAGAGAGAGAGTGTGTGTGCTATATCTATGTTAGCAGATGATATGTTAACTTTCATTTTTTAATTTTTTTATTTTGCTATTCATTTGCTGCATTGGTTTAGGGTTTTTTGTTTGGTGTCATGGTTTTTTTAATTGATGTTAACTTTTATTTTTTAAAGATTTATTTATTTATTATGTATACAGTGTTCTGTCTGTCTGTATGTTTGCAGGCCAGAAGAGGGCACCAGATCTCATTACAGATGGTTGTGAGCCACCATGTGGTTGCTGGGAATTGAACTCAGGACCTCAGGAAGAGCAGTCAGTGTTCTTAACCTCTGAGCCATCTCTCCAGCCCATGATGTTAACTTTTTAATGTCTTATCTATACCATTATTTGAGGCCCCTTTCTGAGAACCTTCCAGAAAACAGGTTCAGGAAAAAAATCTGAATCTTTCTGTTTGTGTTCAGTGTGAACTCTGACAATGAACAGGTGATAATGAAGATGACTGGGAAGTGTAAATCCAATACACTTTGCTCCTTTGTAAAGTCCTGGGGTATGATCAGAACACAAAGGAAACCGTAATGGACTTCCCATAATGAATGTCCCTGAAGTGTTGGGATGGGGAGGAAAGACACACGAGAAAGATGACAGGGCAGAATCGGGCCTCTGCATGGTGCATACAGCCTGATTTGACTCCACTGACTCAGGACTGGTGCTAAATGTCAGCTATTAGGGCAAGGGAGGCATGAATCTCTCGCTTCTTGTTCGCCCAGTGTTTGAATTCCAGACTCCAGGCTGGAGGTACATTGGTCATGTTTAATTACAGTCTTCTGTTTGAGGATCAGAACTGCCGAGGGTCAGTGCTGTAGGGCAGAAGTCTCTGTCCCCTTAGCCAGGAAGAGTCAGGGAGGGTGAAGGTGCTGAGCAGTAGAGGCAGCTTCTAAACATGCACATTTGGACTTTTGATATGCAAACTGAATGTAGTATTCACATTGCTGGTCCACTAGGGTCATTACCCTCATTGATGGTCCAATTCTACTGAAGGAAAATCAATGGGGTTGCCAGTGCCAGCTGTAAAACACAGCCCTGTTATTATCGTACACACAGCCAGGCCAGGCTCCCACAGAGCTGTCAGTCTGATTCAAGGCTGGGGTTTATAGTTACCTCAAGAAATCTGGTTTTGAGCAAATAATAGATTATATTCTTTGGAGCTCATGGGGAGCTAAACAACTTTTGACAGCCAACAAGCTCATGGAAATGGCTTTGTGGCAGACATGAGGCTGCATCTGTTGCCTCATCAGACCTTCGTGCTCCAAGCTGATGCCTTCCATAAGCACCAGATCGTCCCTGGCTGTCTCTGTAATTGCCCCCTTGACAAGTGCGATAATGACAGCTGTGATCTTCTACCTCAAGACCTAGTGCCGGGAACAGAGTCCTTCCTGAGCCAGGGAAACTTACCGCAAACAGAGAAGATTGTGGATTCCTCAGACATAGGTGTAGATGTAGGCTCCCAACTCCTCATGCATATCCGAGAGAACACCTTATTACAGGGCACACTGGTGGAAGCCATCAAGAATCAGTGTCAAGTGGGTGAGGAAAGATAACCACATATGGCAGCCTTCTGCTAAAACCTGTTCCTACATCAGTTCAGCCAGTTCATGCAGTGACCCCAGTTAGAATCAAGTCGTTTTATACAGATGAGGAAACTGAGTAACAGAGGAGATTTTTTTTTCTCTAGATATTTGGAGCATGCCTTTAAGGGGGTTATCTTGAATAGGTTAGTTGAGCCGGGAAGATCTGCCCTGAAGAAGAATGGCACATTTGTTGGCCCTGGGGACTGGACTGTATATAAAAAAAAGATTAAGCTGAGCATGGGTATTCATTTCTCTCTTGACTGCTAATGCAACCTGACCAACTTCCATAAGCTCCTGTTACCAGGACTTCCCCACCATGATGGACTGGATCCTTGAACTGTGAGCCCAAGTCAACCCTTTTTCCTTTAAGTTGCTTTTCTCAGTATTTTTCTTACCACAACAAGAGTAGTAACTAAGACACATGATCGTTGTCTGGCTTCCACTCGAGCGGGCACACAATCATTTAAGCTACAGCAATAACCAGTGGGGAAGAACCCAAATCCCTATGTATAGTGATGTTCAGTTGCCTAAGCTCTGCAGCCTTGACACAACCCACAGACTTTTGCAACTGTCTGTTCAAGGGTATTCCTCATGGTGTCCTTATAATACACAGGAAATGTAGCTAAAAGATCCCCTGAAGTTCTTCGAGTCTAGTTATTGAACCCAAAGTGGGGGAAGGCAAGTTGTAGCTGAGGGGGGCAGAGATGTGAGAACTCTGGGGATTGGAATCTACCCGTGACAGGAATGTGAAGCGGGCAACCTTTTGAAGCTTCACCCTTATCTTGTGGGTTATATACCAAACTGGGTCATTGATGTTAGAAATAGATTGAAAGGTAAGATGCTCAGTGCCCACAGAGTACCGCGTAATTGCTTGAGACACACACATTTATTTCAGATGAGATGTATTGTGTAGGTTGTCCTATTTACCGAAGAAAAATCAGTTTCCATTCTTGATTCCTCTGGTGAATCACCACATTTCTTGTCCATCCCAGTTCTCATCATCATGGCGAAGATGCTGACACACTGGAGACATCCTCCCTTTTGACTTTCCCTGCATTTCTCTCTCAGTTACAAAAGCCCACGTTGGTTTTACCAGGCAGGTTGCCATGAACACACTCACCGACCTGGCTCTTCGTAATGAAAGGAAAATCAATAGCAGTTCAGACACAAGACAGCCTGTGTACTCTGAGCTTCTTCACCTCCAGGTTGAGGCAGCTTGTAAGTTTGCTCCCTGTTGGTGAAGACAGCTGGCATGTGGCTCCAATCAGTTGTGATGGTGGGAGGGGGCAGTTTACATCTTGGTAGTTAGGAAGCAGAGAATGGGAATATAGGAACCATAGCAAGATAAAGGCCTGAGGACACACTCTCAGTGACCTTCCTGACCTTCCTCCGTGTAGGCCCTACCTAACTCTCACTGCCACTCAACGGTGCCATCATACTGTCAATCCACTGAAGGGTTAATCTGCTGATCAGGTCAGATCTATCCTGGTCTAATTGTGTCTGGAAATGCGCCTCTCCTCCCCTGCTCCAGATTCACCCAGATGTGTGTCACTAATGTCCTAGGTGCTTCTTGGTTAAGTCGACAGGACAAACCATCACGGGGACCTGTTGTGCAGTTGCAGTAGCAAGAAATTTTGGTACCAGTGGTGGAGCAGGCAGATGGGTCAGCAGAGTGGAGAGGGAGTTCAAAACTCGACCCATGTGAGTGTAGTCAACTTGCCTTTCATGTAGGAGAAAGGCAGGTCACTGAAAGGAAGATGGGCCTCTCAATAAAGGGCAGGGAGCAACAGATAGCCGCATATAAAAACAAATTAAGTACATGAGACCAAAAGCTAAAATGAAGAATGACAAAATTCCTGGAAGATAATATGAAGGAAAAACAAAGACCCCTGGGCTTTACAGATGCATTTTTGTAGAAAAACATATCAAAGGCACAACTCAGAAAGGAATAAACTGGACAAATGTGCTGCTGTGTGGGGCAGTCATGAAAAACGTTTGGGCTGGGCCGGGCGGTGGTGGCGCACGCCTTTAATCCCAGCACTCGGGAGGCAGAGGCAGGCGGATCTCTGAGTTCGAGGCCAGCCTGGTCTACAAGAGCTAGCTCCAGGACAAGCTCTAGAAACTACAGGGAAACCCTGTCTCGAAAAACCAAAAAAAAAAAAAAAAAAAAAAAAGAAAAACGTTTGGGCTGTAGGGGGAGAGAGGAATATGGGAACCTTTGCCTTCTGCTCGGTTTTTCTGTGAGCACAAACTTGCCCTGAAACACGGAGTGCCTACCATGACCCAGAGAAGGAAAGAAGTTCAGAAAGAATGCAAATCATAGCCTCTTGGGTGGAGGTGCAGCTGGTGGGTGTGAGGACACCTCAACTCCTGATTTGTCATTCCCAAATGTTGGGTTGATGTGACTCAGTAGCATCAGAAAGCAATTGCAAGAGCAGAGGGCTGTGGGAGACCCATACATATGACAATAGGAAGAGGCTGCATGGGTCAAAGAAATACAAATGAGGCTTTTCCACTTTGGAAGCTGCAAGCCTGGGATCATAGTGTCTCCAGTTCCCACTTCTCTGAGAATCGTCTCTTCCCTAACTTTCTCCACCTTCTTAGGCTGCTGGAAAGAGGTGGCATTCCCTGGCTTATGGGCATACCACTCAGTATACTTGCTACATCCTGTGAGATCTCTTAAGGTCTCTTCTCTTACGAGGGCATGTGAGTTCTTAGATTTAGGTTCCATCTTAATCTGACATATCTCGTCTTAACTAGCACATCTGCCAAGACATCATTTCTAAGCCATGTGTCCTTCTAAGGTCTCGGAGGACTTGAATTTATGGCACACAATTTCCACATCTGTTGGTTATTGAATAGTCTGATATAGCCACACCACGGGGGAAATCTTGAATGGTGTTTGAACACAGTTCTCACACTGGCCGTCTTGGCTAGAACTGCATTCTTTTACTTTTCAAGTAGTCGTTTTTGAATGGTTTACAAAACTTTTCAGTACAGTACAGAGAATTCCAGCACATCCAGTATCACTTCGCCCAAAGCCAACATCTATCACAGTACAGGGTTCATAGTTGTAACACTGATTCCAGTATGGCACTGTCAACTGTGCAGACCTGGTGTGCAGTCCTTGGCTTGTGTCCCGTCCAGAGCCTCTCACTGCACCTCGGCATCTCCTCCCTTCGGTGACCCGGGGGTCATGCTCCAGGATTGGTGGTTGTCACTGGACACCTGGAGGCTGTGCTGTCATCATGTCTACCATCTCTTGCTGGGCTGGTGCTCACGAAGTGGTGCCTCTCTGTGGTTCAGTCACCACTTGCTCTTTTTCCCCTTAGGGTGAGACTTGGTGATTAAGCAACAGGCCATTGCTTATCTTATTTCTGACCACTATTCTTAAAGTCCTTTGATGACTCTGGCCAAACATTATTGTGCTATCTGATGAATGGTTTCTGGTTCCCAACACTCCTGGGTCTGGCCGTCCATGCTATTCAGGTTGACTTTGTCCTTTGGGCATACCGCTTTGGAGCACTGCTTTACTTGTGGGAAACAGGCGCTTTAGGATCACCACAATGCCCCTGTGTAGAAAAAGGTGTAATAAACACTTGGGACATGGGAGTACTCAGGGGCAATGGGCATCCTAACATCAGGTTCTTTTAGGAGGTGGCATGGGACACATGCTGTATTGCCAACATCTATGCCGTGTTCCATCCCACATGCCATCTGGCTGTGTGTCTGTGTGCCGTGAATGTCCAGTTCCACAGTTCAGCCTGCTGCCTTCTCTCCATCCTGATCATTTTCCCCATTCACAGCTGGTCTTCCCAGGGCAATACGTGATGCCCACATGACAGCTTCTGGCTACAATGGGCCTCAGCACAGATGAGAAGGCATGTTTAATGCTGTGGTCTTGTCCTGGTGTGGGTGCGTGCGTGCATGTGTTGTGACTAGGATCTTGCATGTGCCGGGCAGTTTCTCTACCCCTGAGTTACACTCACAGCCCCTGGCTGTTTTGAGCCAGGTCTAACCATGTTGCCCAGACACTTTTGAAGCCCTGAAGTGACAGGGCATGACCTCTCTCCAGCTTCTGAGCTTTTGTTTGGATGTGTTCTGGGCAAGGGCCCTGAATGCACCTTTTGCATTGGTTCCCATAAATTATGTCGCTTGTCCTGATTACCTATAATATGTTTGTTTGCTTCTTAGCTCTGGAACACACACAGTGATTGCAGAATTGCTACGTCTTGTCTCCATGCAGACCGGCTTCTCAAATGAGGGCAACACACAGCTACTCCTGCCTTTCGTCTCCTGTCAGAATTCTCCCTCCACAACTGCACTCAGAGAAGTGCACAGACTCCTCATACCAACGTTTGGGGACTCCCTGGCTAATATTAACTACGTTTCTTTTTTTGTAGGTTTTTAAATTGATTTTTATTGAGCTCTACATTTTTCTCTTCTCCTCTCCCTTCTTCTCCCCTCCCATTCAACCCTCCCCCAAGGTCCCCATGCTCCCAATTTACTCAGGAGATCTTGTCTTTTTCTATTTCTCATGTAGATTAGATCTATGTAAGTCTCTCTTAGGGTCCTCATTGTTGTCTAGGTTCTCTGGGATTGTGATTTGTGGGCTGGTTTTCTTTGCTTTATGTTTAAAAACCACTTATGAGTGAGTACATGTGATAATTATCTTTCTGTGTCTGGGTTACCTCACTCAAAATGCTGTTTTCTAGCTCCATCCATTTTCCTGCAAAATTCAAGATGTCATTATTTTTTTTCTGCTGTGTAGTACTCCATTGTGTAAATGTACCATGTTTTCCTTATCCATTCTTCTTAACCATGTTTCTTTCAAGGGTCTGTTGCATTTCTGTGTTCCTCCAGAAAGAATACCAAGTCCTTCTCACCACCTGCTCCTCCAGGCAGGAGGATATGTTTTGTTCTTTCCCCTGACCTTTTCACCCTTGCAAGGGGTGAATGTGCAATTGGAAGGAAGAACATGCAATCTGGCAGGGCTGCAGAGGACTGAGGGTTCCTGTAGGTCCCCGGGCAGAGTGCTCAGTGGCTGGCCATGCACAGGCAAAGTAAGTATTCCCTGGGCATTGATGTGTTGAACAGCCCAGCCAGAGGTGCCCAGGTGAGGCAAAGAGGGGCTCAGGCTGGGCAGAGAGTCCAGGGACTCATGAGGGTACTGAACTTCATACATGTAGAGGCTCTGATCAGTTCTGAGGAGACCTGGTGGAGGAAGAGAGGATCAACACCGGTGGAAGGCTCACCCTTTCCTAACCAACACCAGTGATCACCTCAAGAAAGGACATCTGAGACCAAGGTGCAAATGCTAGCCAGCCACAGGGAGCCAGGCCAGGGTCCTTCCTGACTGTCAAGACACACTTGGAACCCTGACCAGGAATTGCCACCTCTTCATTAGCAGGATTTACAAATATCCACTGTCCCTGGGTCAGTTAACTCACCCTTTACACACTTAGTTCCTAGGTGGATTCATGGTGGTCAGACACAAAGGTGAGTTGCTGTGGCTGGGTGGTGATGTCCTTTCTGATATATATGGACCTTGGTGCGATGATATTTAGGTGTAGAGTGGTGGGCATGGTGATGCACACACATAGTCCCAGAAGCTTAGAAGCTGAAGGAGAAGCAGAAGGATTACTTCAGTTCTCAAATTTGAGACCAACCTGGGGAACAGAGCAAGATCTTGTCTCAATAAAGGGGACTGTGAGTGCAGCTCAATGGTAGAACCCTTGTTTAGCCATGGGAGGCCCCTTCAACACTACAGAAAACAACAAAAAATAAGTGGAGGGGGGGACTTCAGGAGGCAAAGCAGCTGTGGGGTGCATGGTGAATGAACACGGAAGCAGTTTGTAGTCCTCCAAGGCCCCATCACTACCAGCACACATATCAAGTATGAGAGTGCCTGGGGTTCTGCCTTCAGAGTGATGAGCAGTAAACCCCTCCTTAGGTCATCAACCTCAGGAGTCTCTGACAGCCTGGCTTCCCCGTGACTGTGTAGCTTAGACATGCTCCACCATCCTCCTCATAGGGACAAAACTCGGGTTCCAGGAATTCATGGTGAGGATGGATGATGGAGACAGCCTTTGCCTCTATGAAAAGGGGGAACCAAGAACAGAGCCCAAAGCTGCCCCTGAGTTACTGAGCCCAGGCACAGAGGGATCTTGGCTCTCCAGCATGGGCTCCGAGTCCCAGAAAGCATGTCTTAGTGTCTCAGCAGGTCTGATGTTCAGCTCAACACAGGGTGCTAATCCTGGGTGGATGTGGAAGTCTAGGGATGAGTGCTGGGCAGCTCTGGACATTTTACGTTCAAAGTATAACAACAGGGGTCTAATTCTACTCTGTTATAGAATCCAAGTATTCTTGAGCCTCCAATCTGAAATGGACTGACTGAGAAAACACACACAAGCACACAGTATGGCCACTTTTATGAGGGTCCTTGTCATAGAGAGGCTAGACAGACACGGCCTCCCAAGGATGGACGTGCCTCTGAGTCCAGTGCTGGCCTTCCTAGGTGGCAAATGGCCAGGCTTACTTCTTTAGCGTGTTACTTTTGCTGTTTCTCCTGGGGCTATGCTGATCTTCCCTTACCCTTTGAGAGCACAGACAGCTGACCGAATGACTCCTAGGAGCCTGGTGTGTCTGGGCAGAGCCAGCCAGGACAGTGGCTTTCCTGAGCTTTTTCTGCCCAGCCTGTGTGCACATTTGCACACAAGTATGTTCTTCAGCTGCTCCTACCACCAACACTGCATCAGAAACCAAGAAGGTCTTAGCTTCTTGTCCCACTCCATACATCTGCAGGGCCACTAGCCAGTCTGCCAGAACTGACAAGCCAGTATTAATCTAGGGATCACACTGAGCCAGGGCACCGGCACTCCAGGGTTCTTTCTTTTTTAATTTATTTTTTTTAAAAAAAACAAACTCTTTTTTTCATTATACCTACCAATCCAAGTTCCCACTCTCTCCCTTCCTCCCGTTCCCTCCACATACCCTCCCACCCCACCCCCATCCACTCCTCAGAGAGGGTAAGGCACATTGTTTTGGGGGAAGGTCTAAGGCCCTTCCTACTATATCTAGGCTGAACAAGATATCCATCCAATGAGAATAGGTTCCCCAAAAGCCAGTACATGTAGTAGGAATAAATCCTGGTGCCACTGCCAGTGGCCCCATAGTCTGCCCCAGCCATGCAACTGTCAACCACATTCAAAGGGACTAGTTTGGTCCGATGCTTGATCCTTCCCAGTCCGGCTGGAGCTGGTGAGCTCCCATTAGCTCAGGTAGACCCATTAGTGGGTGTGCCCATCATGGTCTTGACCTCTTTACTCATATTCTTATTCCTCCCCAGGGTTCTTTCTAAACACTTGCATTCCTTAATGCCTTTGGTTCTTTCCACACCCAATTGGGCTGGATGCTAGGTCCCTAAGAACAGGTGATTAAGTGAGGGTCAGCAGCTGGGATCCTTGTTGAGGAAGCAAGGATAATCTGTTTAACTTGGGCTGTGTGGCCCCAAATCCAGTCTGGTTCCTTTCTGTGCACTCCAAGTAGACAATGATTCAGAGGAACTGAGAACTAGGAATGGGGTCTAGATCAAGGTGCTGTCTGTCATCTTTTAGTCCTGGATCACAAGTGGTTGGTTTCTCCCTTCCCCCCCAAGCCTTTAAAACGAATACTTTCAGAATGATAGAACTTTAAGATTTAAAATTTTATCTCCCTGTGTTCACAAAGCTTCCAGGGTGTCTGCATACCCAGAGGGTGATGGACACAGTCCAAATGTCAGCCTCAAGCTTAGAGCCAGACATGGGCTTAACCATGGGCCTGCAGGACTTGGTTGATGCAGTGTGCAGCTGACGGGCCCGTGGAGGCCAAAAGCATGATTCTGAAAGGGCATTTCTGCCTCACTGATACTGTGTAAATATGTACACCATCCAAATGTAATCAAATAAAATGTTCTGTCTGATGGAAACTTTCGTCTATATGGCAAATAACTCCAAGGAAAAAGGAGCTTAGCTCCTGGAATAAGTAAAATTATTTAAATTCTAGGTAAATACCTTTGACGTTTGATACACTCAACTTTGGTTCTGTGTATGAAGTTTAGTTATAAGTGGAATCGTTTGCACTCACTCAGGAGAACAGCATTTTTGAGCAAATATAATTTGGGGATTTTTCTTGCAAACCATCTGTCTGCTGGTGTCTGATACCTGTATTGGGGACTTCCTGGAATAGCATCTCTAAAGGATGGCCTCTTCAGGACATGCTGTGCCCACCCAGGTTCTTGGACTGGACTCTTGGGGTGATGATTTATCCTCTATTAATTTAGCCATTTGAGGCCCGACAGAAAAGAGTAGAAGCTTGCTGCTTCAGCTGGACATGGGGGTGGGTGGGTATGGCCTGAACTTGTAGGAGATCCTGTGGTCTATGTTTGTTGGGTCTTTCCTCCTTCCTTCCTTCTTCCTTCCTTCCTTCCTTCCTTCCTTCCTTCCTTTCTTTTTTTCTTTCTTTCTTAGCTCTTTGATAATTTCATACCATGTGTTTAGATAATATTCAGCTACCCCTACCCCAACTATTCCTATCCACCCAATTTGTGTCTTTTTTGAAGACATCCATCAAAAACAACTTGTGCTTCTCAAATATTCTTAGATATGTGTCCTTTCCCTGGAGAGTGGTCAACCTACCAGGGGTAGAAAACTCAGAGAAAACCATCTCTACCTCTCTCAGCAGCTAACAATTGCCAATAGCTTCAAGGTGTTTCCTATACGTTGGGGACCACCTGGGCTAGTTCCTCAAAAGGCTAACATGAGCAACTCCCCTCTCAATACTGGGCTTTGTTCTGGCTTGGACTTGGTCATGTCTGTACATACTGTCACAACCACTGTGAATTCATATGTGCAGGTGTGTCCTGAAGAAACTGCTTCCTTGTAGTAGTGCACTGCCTCTGGCTCTTACTTTTTCTGATCCCTGTTTTGCAATTATCCCTGAGCCTTGGGAAGGGGGGTTCAGTATATATGTTCCATTTAGAGGTGAACATTTTCTAATCTCTTATTTTCTGCGTCTTGGCCAGTTGTGAGTCTGCCTTAATCATCATATACTACAAATAGAAGCTTCTCCAAAAATATAGAACACTTCACAAATTTGTGTGCCATCTTTGTGCAAGGACTATGCTAATTTTCTTTGTATTCCAATTTTAGTATATGTATTGCTGAGGGGAGCACTGGCATGTGTCTTTCTACTCCTTGGGTCTCAGGGTCAAGCTTGAGTGTCCAGTTGTCCTGTCTGGACAGAAGGCATTTGCTAAGTAAAGACACAAGGAAGTGACATAGGACAGCCCATCCCCTAACTTTGTCAAAAGTCATGCTTCATGAGCATTTCTCCCCGGAAGATGACCTGCGGCCCTGAGCCATGGACAGCAGGCTCTCTGGGACAGCACTGGGCTTGGCTTACAGCCCAGGGCTTGGCTTGTGCTGTATGTGGCCTGTGTGAGATGTTGTACTGGTAGCCTTTGCCTTCCTTCAGGGCTGGCTGGAGGCAGCCCCATCACCAACGACCTCGGCTCTACCACCCTGCAATATGGATGAAGTTCCAGCTGTGGATCTCTGGTCCTTCCACTGGACGGATGGTGGTGGAATGCAAAGCCGTTGACCCAGAATGGCTCCCATTTGCTCCCTTGCTGGACTTTGGGATATGGTGGCTATCCTTGTTATAGCCATAAGGAGTCAGTAGCTGCTGGTGCCCCCAATAATTCTGATTAATACAGCCGCTGATACTTCATGTTTGGCTAGTTTACCCAAACAGAGGTCTATTTTTCTGACTCACTTTTTAAAAATGGTTCTAGAAAAATGGTTATCCTCCCTGTGTTGTTACTCCAGAGACCCTAACTCTGTGGGTCTCAAGTTCTGTTCTCTGGTCTTCCTTGGTCTGCCTGTGCAAGTTTCCTGATGCTCTCTGCCTTGATTCTGGATGCAGAGATGCTGTGAGCATTAGGATGTAAAGGTGTTTGTTGAGTCTTGAGACAGATTCTCATGCAACCCAGGCTGACCTTAAACTCAGTCTTCTGTCAACGATGATCTTGATTTTTTGGTTTTCTATGCCTCCACCTCCAAAGTGCTGAGATTACAGGCCTGCATCCCCATTCACGGCACATGGGTGAAGGCAACCAACATGGTTCTGGGGATGACCCAACCCGTTCTAATCTCAGTTGGTGCAAAACACAACTCTTGCCTCTGATGGTATAAGAGATGGTTTATTCTGAAGCCAAATATGAGTGATCACGGCCAGGGAATGCAGATTTATGTCACCCCAAATTCCATGTTCAAACGTGTTAGCAGTTTGATGAAGTTTTTATAGTAATGGAACATAGAAAGTCGTAAGCTAAATCACTTTTCAAGTATATTGGTGGAAACATTAAGTAGGTGTGTTGAACCACAGGCAGGGAACCCCGCCCTAGGCCTTAGATGCTATATGATGAATCTTAGTCTTTTTAGCTGGTGTGAACTGGGGTTCTGTTACTGTATTCAAAAGGTTTTCTGTTAATCACAGGATGTTAGGTCAGACACGGAGATGGGCAAACTGGATAACATGAGAACAACTAAAGATTAGGCTCTGGACCCGCAACATCCCAGCCTCTCCTCATTTACATTCTCATCATTTAATCAGCCTGGCAGGAGGTTTGGTGGAGGGTACCGCTTCTGAGAAGTTTCGTTCACACTCTGCTTACTGAATGCTGTGGCCCTCAGCAGTTAGGACAGCCAGGAGATGCATAGCTTAACTCCTCCACCTCCTACACTTGGGGCTCCATGGCTTTCACAAAGATTTCCCTGCTCTGCGACCTTGCGGCTTCTGAACTCAGGTCATAACATGTTCATGGCGCTAAGGATGAAAGTGACTCCTGGAGTCTTGGGAAGCCTGGGATAACTGGTCACCCCACCCAGGTGGGGGAATCCAATCGACCTTAACCTAGTTTCATATTTGGCACTGTGAATTTCTTAATCTGTCTTTCTCTTCATCCCCCAGCTTGCCATAAGGGAGCACAGTAGGACCTGCCCACTGCTAGCACAAGCTGACTTTTGCATCTAGAGTAATGATACATTTTGAGGTTTAATAGTTCTAGAAGTTAACAGCACTCTCCCTGGGTTGTTAACTCCAGAGACTCTGACTCTGTAGATCTCCAGTTCTGTTCACCGGACATCCTTGGTCTGCCTGTGCAGGTTTCCTGGTGCTCTCTGCCTTGATTCCAGATGCAGAGATGAGTAGTAATGACCTAGGAGTTGCTCGCTCTGTGACTTGGAGAAGGTCACAGCAGGAAGCTACAGATTGGACCCTGGCCCTGCCCAAACATGGTCAGTGAAAAACAGGCTATAGAAGAAAGGGGGGTTCCATTTTATTTCTGTTTTGGTGGCTCCCTGGGTCAGACCCCAGTGCTGGCAACTTGGTGTGAGGTCTGCTGGGAGAGCCTGAGACTTTTAAACCTCTTAACACTGAGAATCGATTTGGTATCATAGCTGCAGTGTTAGGTTGGCTGTGGTTGTGACCTGGTACCCTAGGAAGAGGGAAATAAATGGTACCACTGAGGTCAGGTGTGCCATGTTCTCCACAGGGGCCAGGGATACAAAACTTGCTAATTATTCCTTTTTTTTCCAAGATGGAACCCATTTTTTTCTGCAGTCAGTAATCAGGGAGCAGGAAGATGCTGTGACCTTTGGGGAGGGACAGTCAGACAAATCTACAGAGACTGAAGAAGGATTGTGGGGGTGGGGGGAAACCAAACAGGAATCTGTTTACCCTTTAAGCCAGGTATTTTACTCTTGCAGAGCCTTTATTAAAATGCTTCTCTCAGAGGAATCACGTGGCTTTTCTGGGCTTGAATACTCAGACTTTGTGTCTAAAGGTCAGTCAGCAAAGAGCTCAAATCCGATGGTAAAGAGCAGAGGGGGTGGTAAGGCCCCTCTGAGCAGAGAGAAGCAGTACAGTGTCCCTCCCCACTTGAGAGCTCAGCTTCAGCACCCAGTTAATGCAAGAATAGAATCCTGCTTCGTGTATTTAAAACTCAACACAACAGTCCAGCTGTCTTTGGAGAACAAATGCCAAATATAGCATTCACATTTCCAGTCATATAGGAGAGATGGATCAGACCAAAGTTGTGGATGTAATACAAGACCACCCACCCATTCATCCTCACACCGGTCTCCCCCCATACCCATCATAGACACACCTATTTATCTGTCCACCCGCCCATCCACTATCCACCCACCCACCAATATCTACCCACCTATGAACCCAACCCATCCATCCATCATCCCTCTACTTACCAATCTACCCACCCATCCAAATATCTACTCACCCACCTATATATCCATCTACTCTTCTACCTATCTACTTCTCGGTCTACCACATCCACCTATCCATCAGCCTACCCACCCCCTCATTCATCACCCCTGTACCTATGTAAACATTCAGTGTAACTATCGACTATGTGACAGGCCTATTCAAGATACCATTGGAAATGAAATGAAAATTAGTCAGAATCTGCTCCCAGTCAAACTTGGAAGGAAGAGAAGGGGCAAACTTTATGCAAAATGACATCTGATAGAGAAGCCCCAGGAGAATGGTGGGTTCAGGGAATGTGGACCATGAACCAGAACTTCGCCGGTTGGATCAGTTTGACTTCTAGGGGTAATACCCGAAGGAGACTGGGTTGAGGTAGTGATCAGAGAGTGTTGGGTAGGGTTGGAAGGAAGATTTTTCCAGATGGAGGGAACAAGTGGGCGGTACAAGACAAGGACTACGTGAAGCCTGGATCAACACCACTAAACTTTGCAGCCTCAGGCCTCAGACTCTCAGTCTGGTGCCTCGATTTCTTCAGCACCTGTAAGCCCCATCCTGGGACTTCTGGGCTTCTGTGATGGTTCTCCAGCAATACAGGTAGGTCTATTTAACATGGAGATCTTGAAGACTCGAACAACTTGGAAAAACTCCCAGAAGAATTCCACAGATAATTTGGCAGTCAATATGGTGGTTTCTCAGAAAATTGGGAATCGATCTACCATAAGACCCAGCTATACCACTCTTGGGCATATACTTAAAGGATGCTCAACCATATCACAAGGACACTTGCTCAACTCAGTTCATAGAAGTTTTATTTGTAATAGCCAGAGCCTGGAAACACCTAAATGTCCCTCAGCTAAGGAATGGATAAAGAAAAAAAATGTGGTACATTTACATAATGTAGTATTACTCAGCTGTTAAAAACAATAACATCATGAAATTTGAAGGCAAATGAATGGAACTAGGAAAAAAAACATCCTGAATGAGGTAACCCAGACCCAGAAGGACAAACATGGTATGTACTTACTTATTAGCTGTAAAAAAAAAGGATAACTATACTACAATCCACAAACCCAGAGAGACTAGGTAATGAGGAAGGTTCAAGGGATCTCCCTGGGAATGTGGAGTAGAGGAGATTTTGTGAGTGGACTGAGGGTGGGTGAGAATGGGAACATGAGAGATCAGGTTGGAGGGGGAGAAGAGGGAGAGTACTGGAAGAGACTACTGGAAAGGGGGGGGCATTTCAGGGCCAGATAAAAACCTGCTGCAAGGGATTCTCCCAGGAATCTACAAGGATGACCCCAGCTAGGACTTTTAGCAATAGTGGACGCTTAGCCTGACAGGCCATCTCCTGTGCCCAGACAAGACTTCACGTAGAGGAGTGGGAAACCAACCCACATAACCTTCGATCTACAGTCTGTCTGTCTATGAAATGTGCTGGGATAAGGCCTAGAAATGAGGGAGTGGCCAACCAATGACCTAGTCTTTTTTTTTTTTTTTTTTTGGTTTTTCGAGACAGAGTTTCTCTGTGGCTTTGGAGCCTGTCCTGGAGCTAGCTCTTGTAGACCAGGCTGGTCTCGAACTCACAGAGATCCGTCTGCCTCTGCCTCCCGAGTGCTGGGATTAAAGGCGTGCGCCACCACCGCCCGGCAATGACCTAGTCTTAAACCCGTGGCAGGAGAGTATCCAAACCCCGATACTGCCTAGAGGATCAGAACCTCAGGTTGGATGACCCAGGGACCTAGGATAGAACCAAACATGACTAGAGGGGAAAATGCCAATGTAATGATGCCTAATGGTATTAGAGCTATACTCATAGATCAGTGCCTAGTCCAATTGTCACCAGAGAGGCTTCATCCAGCAACTGGTGGACACAGATGCAGACCCACAACCAATCATTAGGTGGAGCTTGGGGAATCCTGCAGAAGATGGGGAGAAAAGATTTTAGGAGCCAGGGGGGTCAAGGACACCACTAGAAAACCCAGAGATTCAACTACCTGGGCTCACAGAGTCTGAACCTACAACCAAGGAGACTGCATGGGACTGACCTAGGTGCTCTACATCTATGTTACATTTGTGTAGCTTGGTCCTCTTGCGAGACTCTTAACAGTGGGAACAGGGTCTGTCTCTGACTTTACTAGCTTTTAGGACCCTAATCCTCATACTGGGTCACCTTGCCCAGCCTTAATACATGGGGAGATGCTTAGTCTTACTGCAACTTGATGTACTCTGTTTTGTTGATAACCATGGGAGATCTGCCCTTTCAGAACAGAAATGGAGGAGTGGATTGGGGGATGGAAATGGGGGAGGAGACTGGGAGGAGAGGAGGGAAGAGAAACTGTGACTGGTATGTAAAATTAATAAACAATTAATTAATTAGTTATAAAGAATTACAAAGGTTAGAAATAATAACAAAATTAAGGAAAAATTGAACTACATCATGAGTACACTAATTGAATGTAGAATTACTTACTCCCAGATATACTTAATGATAGGCTGTTAATAAAAGCCTGGTGCCAGCTGCAGGATTCTCTCCTCACCTGGCTGTCCAGGAGTGTTCTGGAGACCCCCAAAACAACATAGGCTATTGCTATTGTTCCTGTGAACCTGTCAGAACTGATAAGACCTTCTGCGGAAGACACTATATGTACTAGCCACAGGGCATTGAGCAAGCAAGTTGATGCGGACTAGGAAACTTCTGTTCTACTGCATAATTTTCATAGTACTGGGAAAGAAAATCATCAAGAGTCTTACACAGCTGTGTATGTCCCTTGTGAGCCATAGTAGTATCTGAGTGACAAGAGATGCCCGTGAATTCAATAGTGACATGGTGTTATGACAGTAACCAAGCACTTTCTGACTGAGTTTAGGGACCACTCAACAGGATAAAGTGCATGCTCGAAACTTTAAATCTGGCTACAAACCTATGTTTGGGAGGTTGGTTGGTCCTAGGGGTGATTCTACTAAATGTCATTTTGCCAAATGGTCATAGTATCAATTTTTCTTCTAAATTCCTATTTCTATACCCTTGGATTAGTGCAGGCCTTAGATCCCTTTTGTTTGCTTCTCAAATTTTTATTTTTTTCCTCTTAACATTTTAGTTGAAATAGAATTATATCACATCCCTTCTCCTTTTACTCTCTCCAGTCCCTCCCAGTTACCTTACCCTGAATCCCTCCCATGACCTGTGTTGTGAAGTGGATAGCTTCTTTTTCATTGCTTATATTGTCTCTCTCACACATGTAATGTGTATGCACATATATATGTATATATAAACATATATAAGCACACATGTATATATAACCTGCTGAGTCTGATTTTGTTGTTTGTGTTTATATGGTTTCAAAGCTGACCTCTCCCCACGTTGGGAAACCAATAAAGAGGTTCCTTCTCCAAGCAGTCAGTAGTTGTATAAAGGGACTGTAGGTGGGAAGTTTTAGGAGGGGGATTGCAGAATATAAATGATATGACACAAAAATGGAAAAATGAGGGTGGTATCAACTGAGGAGGAGTAAAGGGGGTTAATACAGAAGAATAAGCCAGGACAAGGGCCAAATAACAGTAAGGTTGTTTCATAAAGACTCAAGGAATCATTATTTTATATGTACCTAAAAATCACACACACACACACACACACACACACACACACACACACACACACACCCCTTACAGGAAGTTAAGCCACTTGGGCTGACAATGAACCACAAAACTAACAAAAACCCCAGTACCAGGCAGGAGAAACCTCCTTTTGAAGGGTTCGTTAGGATAATCCAAGTAACTACTCAAACAATATAGATTATAGATATAGCCCCTGGTTGTCTTTTAGGGGCTGAGGGTAAACTCTTACTGCTGAAGACATTGTACACTTGGGACACACAATTCAAAAGACTCAAGCTGGATCTGACCCGAGATATTCTGCCCTGCAGTCCAGCTTTCGTGGTCCCAGAAAATGCTATTGGCCACCAAGAGAGGGAAGCACCTGCACAGCCTTTCCCACCTGCAACA
The DNA here is from genome assembly GCF_903992535.2 of Arvicola amphibius. Lineage (NCBI taxonomy): Eukaryota > Metazoa > Chordata > Mammalia > Rodentia > Cricetidae > Arvicola > Arvicola amphibius. Next base: position 773,851 of record NC_052049.1, read on the forward strand.
CCATGAACCACGACAGTTACCAATATGACAAGATAGGAACAAAGGTGTAAGCAGTGTCACTTTTGAAAACAGAGGAGGACATGGGACGATTTGGAGGGTGGTAAGGGGAAGGGGAAATGATCTAATTATATTATAATATAAAAATATAAGTGAAAAGAGGTGGCACTCATGTTGGTGACAGCCAACAGTTGTCTAATTGAACTTATGGTCTATTCAGCAGGATGGAAATCATGCCTGGCACTGACACCCAGCCAGCTTCCCTGCAATAGGGAGGTCATGAACTTTAGAAAAGAATCTACTCTCGCTGCCGCTTTGCTAGACCAGCACAAATCCTTAATAACATTTTAAATTTTATCCTTATAGACACAGATAAGTGTAGCTACTCTCCCTCATCAAAGAAGCTTTTCTTTATAGCAAATGGAGACTGTTGGAAAAAACAACTGGACACAATACAGAGATCAACAGATTGTGGGGAGCCCCAGTGGACACATCTACATCACGGTTGGCTATGGCTCAGAAAATATCACAGAAAAATGGGGCAGAAAGACTCTAAGAGCCAGAATACCAGGAAGTCTTCTGAGAAAGAGTCTCTCCTACAAGTGGCTGTGTAAATAAGAGCAATAGCATTATCAAGGGGGAAACTAACTTGGGAGGGGGAGAGTTTTGTGGGTCTCGCCTCTAGACAAAAAGCTACAGCTTTTAGACCTTAGAAAGGTCTCTGCTTTTTGGATATTCAGGTAGAACCACAATTTCTGATCCTGAGTTTTTATTAATCGTGTATCACCCATATATTCATGAACATATGGGTAGCACAAACTAGGATGAGTAGGTAACTAAGAAGAAAAGGACAGGAAGTTGGGAGGGTTGGAGGGCAGTGTGTGACCTAGAAGGAGTATGAGTGAATATGTTCCAAACACATTGTATGAACATATGAAACTTTCAAAGGATTAATCAAAAATCACGCTTAAAAGGTATGAAGCAGTTAAAACATTTTGAAAAGTTAGAACTTAGCAAAACTCACCGACACAAGCCCATACACACATGGTGCCATTTGCACTTGAGATAAATATAAAGATGCAGAATTAACCACACAGATGCAAAACTAACCAGCAAGCAGGGAGTCAGCTCCTCTGGGCACTTTGAGGGTCTCTAGCCTCTGATGTGCTTGGTAATCTGGGTGTGCATTGGTTTGAAGGCCCCCTGCTCCATCTTTGCTTCTCTGGTCCCATGGCATCCTTTCCCCATATTTCAATCATGGAGTCCTTCGTAAGGACTCTAGTCACAATTGGATTTAGGGTCATTCATAATAAGTTATGTGGTAACACTATGTTCTGCTTAAATCACCTTTGGGGGCAGCAAGATGGCTCAGCAGGTGGAATTCAGTCCTGATGGCCTGAGGTCAGTCCTTGGGACTCTTATGGTAGAAGGAGAGAATCAGCTCCTTCAAGTTGTTCTCTGACCTCCAATTGCATGCTATGGTATGATTGTGTGAATGCATGTATACATATACAATAAATGAATAAATGTATTAACATATCTATGAAGCCTTTTCTATAGGTTTTAGGGAGTAGGGCATATTCAGATATATGGGAACAATTCAACAGTTCAATCTATAGCTCTACTCCATAGGTCAGTATAATTAACTAAAGGGTCTTCCTTACCCCAAGCAGGAATATGTTTAATATCAGCTGTGCCTAGTTTGGACTTTTATGAACACTCATGTGTGTGTGTCTGTGAACTCTGATACATCACTGATGCCCTCAGGACGGAGACATAATCTCTAGTGGGTATAAAAGGATAGATTACAAGGCTTGGGTTTGACGAACGACCCTTGGTGGGCACACTGAGGTAGATACAGCCAGACGCATATCTGAGGTTGGAACTTCTGATAATTCCTGAGCAAGATTCTCATCCCCTCACTCCATGGTGGAGCTTTTGTGAGAGAATTAGAATGGGTTAAGCAAATAGAATAAGGAAACGAACGGGCTAGAATCAAGCATGGTTTCAGGTCCAACTCACTCTGGCCCCAAAGGAATGTCAAGTCAGGTTAGTTTGGTGAGAGGCTAGGTCTGATGCAGGCCCTGGGGCCTGGTCACAGTGTAGGCTAGTGGAGCCTACACCACAGTGTGTATGGGTGCCACAGCTGATGGGTGAAGGGAATCTCACACATGGAGTGAGACTCCAAGAGTACCTTCAACTAGAAGGTCAACCTTCCTGGATGATGCCACACACTGCTCAAGCCACCACACTGTGTAAGCTTCTACCCAGAATGCACCAGTGTTCTTGTTTCCCATCTTAGGTTTTAGCTGTTTCAGGACTGTGAGGGCTTCTTTGTGGCTCTTGTTAATGAGTGAGTGTGAGCCCCTTTCTCTAGATTCTGACCACTTAGCTACCTTCCTTTGGAGCGAATCTACTGAAGTTCAGATCTGGAATGTACCCAAATGTACTTTTGTACTGAAGACTTGGTTTCTAGTTTTACATTGTTAGGAGGTGGTTGATCCTTTAGTGGAAGGGGTTGAGTGACGGGAATGCTCTTGAAGGGGATTGTGGTACCCTAACCTCCTGTTATTCCTTTATGTCCCATCCCATGATAGATCCATTTTGACACTCATTGTCACCATGATGCCCCAAGTCAATAGGACCAACCAATCATGGATTGGAATCTCCAAGGCTGTGAGTAAAAAATGACCCCTTTCTCTTTATGACTTGTTTTCTCTGGTGTTTGCTGCAGTAATGAAAGATGAATCACTCGGTGCCCACTCATGATTTTTGTCTGTTTCCTCAAAGAGCCACCATTTTATTGATTTGTAAAAGCTCTTTACATATTCAGAGCACACACCTTCCACTCCCTTGCTCCTTAGGGCATTTTCTGAATCATGTGTTGTAGCAAGCACTAGGCAAGTCAGCCTCCAGTCATTTACATTCTACACAGCTCCTTCTAGGTTTGGATGCCTGTGAAGGTTGGCAGAGCAGCGAAAGGTGCCAGGAATGTGGCTCAGTGGCTGCCCCAGTCCTGGGGTATCAGTCACATGGGTTCCTTATGCTTTCTCAAGGTGCTTGCCCATACCACTCATCTCTGAGAACTTTGGCTCCCACTCAGCCCTCATGTGTTCTTCTCCTCTTGTGCTATGCAGGGCATAGTGTGAACAGTCAAAACCTGGAGCCTGGGAAGGGGGTGATGGCAAGTAGTTCCAGCCCTTATATGTCCTGAGCCACAGGCAGTGGTTAGTGCTCCCTCCCCAAGCCCCTAAGCAAGTACAGCTGTCGTCTGTATAGCTGGAGAGTAACTTGCACTACAGACAGTGGTCACGATCAACCAGGAAGTTGGTATACCACCCTTGAGGCTGCTGTGGCCATCATTCTGGAGCTCACAGGCAGTGGACTCTGGCAGTGAGGGTTTTGCTTACTATGTAGATCTGGGATCAAGGTGACTTCTCCAACCATTTTTCAGAGGACCAAAACCTGAAGGAATTGAGGTTGTTCTTTAGGGATCTGGCAGTGGTCACGTTGATGGAAGTGCTTGTTAGACCATGGGTTATAGGGAGACTATTGTATTGTCACAGTATTGATGACTTATGACTTGTCAAGACTAAGAATATTGCACTAAACCAAGCATACGGAGACTTATGGAGGTTTCTGTTAGGTGTCCAAGGAGTTCCTCCAGTCACAGAATAGAATACAGGGCATAGAAGCCCACTCAGAAGAGTTAGTCTCTGGAAGGGGATCTCAGAGATCCTGGTGGTGGTTGATCCGGGGGACCAAGTCTGGATGTGGAGGAACTGATGGGATATCGATGGGAGAAGGACTGGAGGAAGGTGGTCAGGTAGACAATGTGCCCTACTGAGATGAGCAGGTTGGTGCTACAGTGAGTGCCACAAACATGACAGGGGTATGGACCTGGAGCAGGATCAGTACTATACCCAGCACATCTGTGAGGGAGTCTCACACATGAACTCGCTCCAGGCTTGGGAGAAGCAGGTGTGGAGGTGTATGGGGGATGTGCAGGGGGTAGGGGACAAGTTGAGGGGTAGTTAGATGAAAGTTCTCTCTAGGAGAGCTGGACCCACCCCTTTCCCATGTATGAGAAGGTAAGCTGGATGTCATACATGATAACAGCCGAGAAACACAAGGCGGCACAGAGGAGCTTGTTTCCAACATATATTTCTTTTATTGTTTGTAATGACCGATACAAGGTACTGACTATGGAGACAAAAACAGATGCTGACAACACCCGGATTGCTACACAGAGCCACTCCTCAGAGAGGAGAAAGTAAACTCAATCCTTCTCAGCCACAGCAGTCTTGAAGTCAATAGCCCCAAATTTCCACCTGGGAGCACATTCCAGTCCTCCATACCAATGTCTACTTGCAGTGAATGCCTAAGTTTAGCTCTTCCAGGCAGACATGTGGTACCATTTCTGTAGGATACAGGTCAGGCCAAAGTTCACGTTTATTAGATCAAAGGAAAGTCGTAACATATGCTTTTCACTCCAGGGGCTAAGGTCAGCACTCTGTGGGAAGGTGGTTCACGGTCTACCTTCTTCCTATGGTATTGCTAATTACTCTTGTGAACAAAAACAGGGAAATCAGCAAACAGATTTGAACAAACTAACCTTGAATTTTGGTTCACACATAAATATGATTTTAAAAAGTCATTTATGATGTGGATAATGTCCATTGGTGTTATGGGAGCCTTTGGGAAATCAAACCCAAGAGTGGGTATCTTTTCCCCAAAGATCAGGCATAACTCCAGGCCAAGAATATGATCTTTTGCTTTGGGACCCTGTGCAGAGCAGGTGTCCAGGGGTTGGGACTCACTGGCTATAAGGAGCACACTTTCTCTGTGGCCTAGAATTCCATACTGAAGTGACCACAAGCTGAGCAGGCCTCCCAGGGGCCAGAAGTAGGGGCTGTATCTCAACCTTATTTCATGTCTATTTATCTCGGCTACAATGGAAAAAAAAAACATAGAATCTCTGGTTACTTGCACCAAGTTCCTTGTCCTCCGAGGCTCAGAACAGACCCTATGTGTGTGTGATGTGTGAACAGGATGCTAAGGTTGTGGTGTCTGCTCAGAGCCAAGCACCAGGGAAGCACTTGGCATGTGTTGACTGTCTTTCCTACCTTCTACACAGAGACAAAACAGGATACTTGGCATTGTAAATCTGAGCAAAAGAAATGATCTAGGCAGCTACTGTGAGCACAAGGATTCTGGCACAGTGTATATACAGGTACCAAGGTCCCTCTCCTAGAGTACAGGGGACAGTAAGACCCATTCTCCCAAGGTGATCACACATGGGGGAGTCAGCCTTGCAGGGACAGGATACCATCCAGGCGTTTTCCACCCAGCAGAGACAGGGACATGGTTGACCTCATTGTATAGAGATGAGTGTTCCTACAGCCACATACAGAGGCCTCTTTTTTGGTAGTATGGATTGGGTGTGAACAGTCAAAGATTGAAGCCTGTGCTTTGACTAATTCTCCATATAGCAAAGGGGAAGGGTGGAAGCTGAACTCCTTTCTTGATGCTTGGGTTTCCTTTCGTGAGCTCCCTGTCCCTGTGGTTGTGCGATGGTCCACTTGGCTGCTGTCTCATTCCATTTTACACCAACAGCCAGTGGCGTAGCTAGAAAGAAAGCATCGTTTATTCAGAAACGAGGAATGGATCTTACAGTCATCACTTATGGGCCAGTGGCCCTATGATGAAATCAGAATTGTCTCAACAACTCAATAGGAGGCACCACTCGCCACCCATGGGGAGCTTACCACTGATGGATGCCACTCCTGAGGGCACCAAGAGCCAATGTCCTGGTGTGAACTTAAAAGGACCGAATTAGCCGGGCGGTGGTGGCGCATGCCTTTAATCCCAGCACTCGGGAGGCAGAGGCAGGCGGATCTCTGTGAGTTCGAGACCAGCCTGGTCTACAAGAGCTAGCTCCAGGTCAGGCTCTAAAGCCGCAGAGAAACCCTGTCTTGAAAAAACCAAAAAAAAAAAAAAAAAAAGAAAAAAAAAAGGACCGAATTACTTGATGAAGAAGAGATAAGGATACTAGGTGCAGCAGCTAATGTCTGTAATCACAATACTCAGGAGGCTGAATCAGGAGGATTGAGTTTGAGGTTAGCCTGGGCTACAGTAAGATTCTGTCTGATCAAAAGAAAGAAAGCAGAATAAAGCAAAATAAGACAGAACCTACATAATAACACATAATCGTGCCTGTAGAGCTCAGTTGCTGAGAAGGTCAGAGAGGTACTGGCCAGCATATTTGTGACCAGCAATTGAGGTTGAGAGATGCAGGACATCTTTAGATCCAGAGCTGGTTCCATATTATCCTCCTACTGATTTGTGAGTGGCTTGGCAGTGTCTTCCTCCCCTGCATGCTGAACCTCTGTTGGGTCCATCCCAGGGGGTGCTGCACTCTGGAGCCGGTTTTGCTGGGTGTGGTCCAGGGGCAAGTGGGGAGCAGCACAGACGGTGTGGGGATTGAGACCAGCAGCCTGCTGCTCTGCTGTTTGCTCAACCAGTTTGTGCTCATGAGCCATTTGCTGACGCTCACTGACTGGAGAGTTCTACGCTGCTAAATGTTTTTAAAATAAGGCTCATAAGACTATTGACTGACACACTGAACCAGAGGTAGGAGAGAAGTTGGAAACCTTTCTTCCCTAAGCCCTATGGCAGAAAGACAGATCTATGTAATACTTCTTGGGATTTGCCCAACACACAGATGCTAAAAAGCACACCTCCATAGGTCCAAGGAGTTTCAAGAATATTTAAAGGTATTGAAAATACTCAACCAGGTGTGGTGACACATTCCTTCATTACTAGCACTCAGAAAGCTGAAGCAGGTGTACCTCTGTGAGTTCAAGACCAGCCTGGTCTGTATAGCAAGTTCCAGACCAGTCAGGATTATAGTGAAACCCTGTCTAAAATAAAAACAAAAACAAAACAAATTATCCAATAGCTAGGGATCTAGGAGAGACTCAGTTGGTAAAGTGCTTGCTTTCCTGTGATCAACTCCAGGAATCTGTGTAGGCATGTTAATCATGCAAGAGCTTTAAATCTTTGAAGAAATTGAAAAAGACACCGGAAAGCAGAAAGCAAAGAACACAAAGCAAAGAAAACCAGCCTACAAATCACAATCTCAGAGAACATAGACAACAGTGAGGACCCTAAGAGAGACATACATGGATCTAATTGACATGGGAAGCAGAAAAAGACAAGATCTCTTGAGTAAATTGGGAGCATCTCCCATGCTCTTGGGTAGGCAGAATTAACATAGTAAAAATGGCAATCTTACCAAAAGCAATCTACAGATTCAACACAATGCCCATCAAAATCCCAGCAAAATGTTCCACAGACCTCGAAAGAATGCTACTCAACTTCATATGGAAAAGCAAAAATCCCAGGATAGCCAAAACAATCCTGTACAATAAAAGAACTTCTGGAGGCATCACAATCCCTGACTTTAAACTCTACTACAGAGCTACAGTCCTGAAAATAGCTTGGTATTGGCATAAAAACAGACAGGAGGACCAATGGAACCAATGGAACCAAATATTAATCCACACACCTTCAAATACCTGATTTTTGACAAACAAGCAAAAAATATCAAATGAAAAAAAGAAAGCATATTTAACAAATGGTGCTGGCATAACTGGATTATCAACATGTAGAAGAATGAAAATAGATCCATATCTATCACCATGCACAAAACTCAAGTCCAAATGGATCAAAGACCTCAACATAAAGGCAGTCACATTGAACCTTATAGAAGAGAAAGTGGGAAGTACATTTGAACTCATTAGCACCGGAGACCACTTCCTAAATATAACCCCAGTAGCACAGATACTGAGAGAAACAATTAATAAATGGGACCTCCTGAAACTGAAAAGCTTCTGTAAAGCAAAGGACACGGTCAGCAAGACAAAACGACAGCCTACAGAATGGGAAAAGATCTTCACCAACCCCACATCAGACAGAGGTCTGATCTCCAAAATATACAAAGAACGCAAGAAACTGGTCATCAAAAGAACAAATAACCCAATAAAAAATGGAGTACAGACCTAAACAGAGAACTCTTAACAGAAAAATCTAAAATGTTCAACACTTAAGGAAATGCTCAACATCTTTAGTCATTGTCTAACTTGTGGGTTAAAAAGATGATCATGGAACACTAGACAATGACTCAGTAACCGGTCGCAGGGTTTAAGTCATTGTAATTGACGTTCAAAAGGTGAATTGAGATGTTAACTTTGGACTTTGAGGGAAATATGTGTCACTCTCAAAGATAACTATTTAAAGAGTTAAAATATGCAGGTTCCAAGCGAGTGGAAACATTTGAATGGAGTAAGGAAAAGCAAAAAAGCTCAACCAACAAAAAGGCAACGAGGAAGGTCCAAGGCCCTCCCTACTACATCTAGACTGAGCAGGGTATAAACCCAAAGAGAATAGGATCCCCAAAAGCCAGTACATTCAGTAGAGATATTAGGATTACATGGGGGTGAGGTGGGAGGGTGTGTGGAGGGAATGGGAGGAGGGGAGAGAGTGGGAATTTGGATTGGTATTTTTTGGGGTGCGCCCACCCACTGAGATGGGCTGATCTAATGGGAGCTCACCAAGGCCAGCTGGACTGGGACTGATGGAGCATGTGATCAAACAGGACTCTCTGAATGTGGCTGACAATGAGGGCTGACTGAGAAGCCAAGGACAATGGCACTGGGGTTTTGATTCTGCTGCATGTACTGGCTTTGTGGGAGCCTAGTCTGTTTGGATGCATACCTTCCTAGACCTGGATGGAGTGGGGAGGACCTTGGACTTCCCACAGGGCAGGGAACCCTGACTGTTCTTTGGACTGGAGAGAGAGGGGGAGGGGGAGTGAAGGGAGGGGGAAGGAAATGGGAGGTGGGGAGGAGGTGGAAATTTTTAATAAAAAATAAAAAAATCTAATAAATAAAAAATAAAATAATTGGACTATAAAAAAGGCAGCAAAGGGGAAAATAAACACAAAAGCATGACAAACAATTAGGGGTAGTAAGATGATGCTCCCTTCTATGTGAGTGACTCAGCCAGCTGGGTTGGATCATCAGGGTGAAACTTGAGGCTTACGTTAGTGTTGCAAAAGATACCAAAGTCACAGAGTCACTGAGAACGCCAAAGGAATGGTTTTCCCCGTCAAAGGTACCAGGTGCAGCTACATCCACCATCAGAGCAGTTAGAGGAAGGACTAGCCTCAGAACAACACGTGTGCTCACAGCACATGTCACCTGCCTCTCGCTCCATGGACACCTGACCAGGCTTGATTCGCCTCTCACTCAGTTGGGCCTCCCAGCCCTCAGGTTCCCTGATGGACATCTGACTAACTCTAAGCTTTCATGAGCTTTTCCCTGTGAACGCCAGCTCGCCTGGCTCTGCTTCCGGGGTTACTTCAGGCCCTCTGTCTCATGATCCCTTTCTTGTCATCTCTCCAAGAATGGAGACCCTAGGGATGCTCACATTTGTCCCCATGGGCTCTTCCTCTCATGCAGAGCTTCCTGGTCTTGGGTGTGTGTGTGAGAGCAGCTGTGGGTACTATGGGTGTTAGAGGAGTTGGAAGATACTATTCAGGTCTCTCTGAATCCCCTCCCCGGGGGTTGAACAGGGCATCAGACTCACCGTGAATTGGCGCACCTCCCCTCTGTCCACTAGCTGGCGGTCTTTCTCAGGTGTGATGGCATAGGCCAGTTTCTAAGAGAGAATGGGGTTGTTGTTGGTGGAGTCCTTAGACCAAACAGGTGCATCGGGCTTTGCTGCTCAATCCAGGGGAAACTGCTTAGAGGCGCCCCGGGAACTCAAGTGTAGATGGCCTCTGAGAACCATCAGTCTACACACAATTCCATTCATGTAAGTTCTTATTCTTCCAGGAATAGTAGCGGGGGTGGTGTCAAATGGAACATGTGGGCATAGACTGGCATCATACAGTCATATGGGTACACAGAGGTGAATCACAGATACACTGGCACACGTGTATACACAGACAAATGAGTATTCATAGTCACAAATGTAATGTGCATGTGTGTGTGCGCATGTGTGCGCACATACACACACATGTGTGGACACACCAGCACACACAAACACAAATATGGCATACATACATACATACATACACATACATGACCCTCCTTTTGTTGCACCAGCTCATCATCCCATCATGGTCCTACCTCCAGCCTCCTGCTATCTGAGATGGTTCAGGGATGGGGATGCCTGAACCATTAGGGTAAGGAGCCCCCTTGAAAACACCCACCTCTCGGAAGGACCCTGGCAGGCTGCAGAACTTATAGGTGGCATAAATGGGCACCATAGCCATTGAGGATGTAGCGATGATCCAGCCCAGTGCATTGGCCCAGTCTGGGAAGATGTAGTCTCCATAGTGTGGGGGTCTGAAGGTCACAATACTGACCACGACCACATACTGAAATAAATGGGCACATAGGTCAGGCACAAAGGTAGGTGCAAAGACGGAACAGAAAAATCAGCAAGTGATCTACAGAAGTCCTCCTGGCTGCAGAAGCCACAAGTGCCAACTCCAGTCAGGCTAACTGGGCCTGGCCCAAGCAATACGATGTCTTTCTAAGGCACCCATGGTATACCTACCTAAACACATGCTGTGTAACTACACATGTACTTCATTCCTACACATTAAGTGTGCTTACATGTATGCCTATCAGACAGCCTGTGCCTATACTGCACACCAATACATGCACTATGTATCCATACACTATGTATGCATATGTACAGTGTGCTTAAACGTGTGCTTCATACCACACCTGCACATGATTGGCATGAGCTGCATACATACCTACACATGTTCTTTGTACCTGGGCACAAAAGCCCTTCCTAAACATAGGGAGTTCAGTGGATGTGGGTTAGGATGCAGTTTTGGGTACAGATCCTCACTTATGGTATATTTCTCAGGATCAGCAAAGTTTACTATCTGACCACACCATCTTGGAAAATATATTTGGACACACATATCTCATGCTTGTTTTTGGTTCCAACAGAGGACACATTTCTTAGAAATTGCCATGTCTGCCAAAGCCACACGCTTACATCTAGGTTGATTTTGATGGGGTCAGTTTGTCTGGGAGTACGATCTGCTGCAGAAGTCACATGATAACATGCCTGCAGTGCACACTCTGATAACACAGTGGCTTAAGAGAAACATGAGGTAGCTTTTTATTCTGCTAAGATCATTACTTTATATGGAATGGGTTTAAAATTTAAGTTTGAAATTACATAAGTTATGCTTCCACGAAGTTGGTAGAATGAACTGTCTAGCATAATTTATAGGCTTTATCTAATACTGTGAAGCAATATAGAATGAAGCTCAAAGGCTTCATTGTGTCTCCTAAGACCAAGGTCAGCTCTTTCATGTTGGAGAGGGCGAGGCTTGTCAACAGGGAGTAGACAGAATAGTTTTTTAAAAAAGGAAAAACTGTTTCAGTCAGAGACAAGAAGTCGGTGATGTGGAGGCTCCCAGGCAGATCTCCCTGGCTGCTGATGCTGGCTGTATTCTACACATGACCAATTGAGGGTGCAAGAGTTTCCCTCAGGCTGCAGAAGGATGTGAGCTGTCCTGTGTAGCTATGTATTATCATACATCACTGCTAATTGGTGCATGAAGCCAGGTGAGCTCTCTGACATCTTTCTCAATGATCTCAAGGCATTGGATGGATTCACGGGCAGAGGCAGGAAGCGTCAGGGTCCATGGTTCTTACCAGAAGGAAGCAGGGACTGACCAGCTTCCAGCATAGCCGCCAGTACAGGTTGGGTCTCTGCCCTGTCATCTGCTTGATGTCGTCGCTGAATTGCTTGACACCTAAGGGGAAAGAGATAGCCATGGGACTGGCCATGAAACTGGACATACATAGGTTCTTCTCAACAGTTAGGGGGCCTCACCCTTCAGACGTCATATTTCTGATTCTTCCCAGTCATGTGCTAATTGACTCTGTTGATGCTTCAAAGAGGGCTGTGGTCTGCAGGGTGAATTGAGGGACCAGCAATACTCCATTCCTACCCTGTTCAACTCCTTCTCCAGGTCCCACAGACTCTCTACCTCCCTTCTGCAAGCAGTAATTTGCCCCTTGTCAAACACTATAGCAAAATACACCCATCACAAACTTACTATTTTGAGGGTCAGCTCAGCGGCTCCATCGCTATCTTCCATCTTCACTTTTCTCATATCTTACCCAACTCCATTCAACTCCAACTCCAACCCCAACGCTTAGCATCCTACTCTGTTTCTAGGAACTTGGTCCCGTGAGGGATCATGTATAGGTGGCATCCCAGTGCATGCCCTTTGGGGACTTGCTTCCTTCAGTTAGTATATGTGTCCCTGAGGCTCATCCATGTTGGAGAATATACCAGAATCTCTTCCTTTCCAAAGGCTGAATATTCCTTTGTGTGTGTGTGTGTGTGTGTGTGTGTGAGAGAGAGAGAGAGAGAGAGAGAGAGAGAGAGAGAGAGAGAGAGAGAGAGAGAGAAAGAGAGAGAGAGAGAGAGCATGCATGTTTGTGTGTTTGTGGAGCAAGTGCACATGTAATGATTTTTAATTTAAAGCTATCTCTACATATTTAATAACTTGTATTTCTACCAGCAGTTCACTTTAGAAATACCCTTCTTTCAGAAATATTATTCAGCCTTCCTTATTCAGGAATTGGTAAAGAGATCTTAACAGTGAATCCATTCACCAACTTCTGTCCTGGTCTCTGGTTCATGGTACTGCAGTGGGGTGCCCAGCTAGGAGCTCAGCAGACCTCATGGTCTCATCAGAAAGTCTGTCTAGAGCTATGATCAAGGTCTCCTGTCTAGAGCTCCATTCAAGCTCCAGGACACCGTTAGACCCCCACTGTGGCAAGAAGAGGGGTGGGTGGGAAGGGTCCGCTCCTCCTCCTACAGATCCCAGTCAAGTACTTGAGACCCCCAGGGTCCTGAAGCTCCTCGGAGGCCTGTGATCAGTTCTAGATCCCCAGAGAGACTTAGCACATAAATGGCTAATGGGCTATTATCACAGGAGGACCTATGGTTCTAATTTATGCTCAAACAACTTGACTGATCAGGGGTCCTGTCCAGAAGGTACATGTGAGATGTATCTGTGGGAAGTGGCCATGGTTTGACATCTCTCTCACAGACCAGCTGAATTATATTACCAAGGTCTCTACAATGACAGGTAGGCCAGACTCCTCCCAGATGGAGCTGAAGCTATTCTGCACTTGTTGGTAGGGTCCTTGCTAGTTGGATGGGGTATTGACAGCTTGTTGTAAAGGGCAGAGCATTCAATAAGCCTTACTCTCCCATACAACAAAGCCTCTCTGAACTCTGACCACAAAATGGCTTCCCAGGTAGCCATTTGGCTATCTTTGATCCAACAGACAGACCCTGGCCATACATCCTGTGATGCCATGGGAGCCATGACTTAAATTTTTGGAGTCCAGTGGAGTTCAAATGCCTCTTTTCAAAGTGATATTGCCAGAAAGCAAGCCATAAGACATTAGCCCAGTTGATACACCAATGCCACAGAGCTGGTCTGACCACCAAGACTTACCATAGAACCAGGCCACCCCAATGGCTTCAATGAGCACCCCAAAGAGGATGGATGTGCCAGCTGCAAAATGGTCCAGCAGTGTGAAGACGTAGATGCCACCCTGGAAGAGAAGGAATTCCCAATGAACTCGGGGACAGCTGCAGCAGCTGTCCATCAAAATACTTTCTCTGGAAGGTAACCCATCCTATGGGTTCACTCTGGAGATAAACACTATTTACCCCTATAAAGTTTGATTTAATTCATTGATTCACACAGCTTTTAGGGAAACATCCTAAATAATAATGATAATAATAATAATAATAATAATAATAATAATAATAATAATAATAAAAGAAACCACTTCTCCCTGGCTTTCCTTTCCCAGGCTCCAAACAACAAGGAACAGAGACACTCAAATGCCAATCCTGGAGGTGTCTCCTGTGCAGAAGTGGCCAAAACAACATAGATAGGCCCCTGCCACTTCCCAGCCCCTTCCCACCCCCAGAAAGGCAGCTTCAGTGCAAGGTGCATTTTGGATGTTGTCCAAGCACTGAATTCTCTCTGGGACCAGGTTCCAGATCTGTGTTTGCGCTGCCTACGACTACAGGGAAGTTGGTTTACTTGAGGGAGAGGATGAAGCTTCTTAGAAATGCTGCAGTGTGGTCTGTTCCCATGGCACCAGCTGTGCTGCCAGGCACCAGGGCTGAGAGGACAGGAGCGGGCAAATACATACATTGGTGACGCAGAAGAGAGACAGCAGGAAGGTGGCCAGGACAATGCCAAGAGTGAAGAGCTCTCGGTGCCGATGAAGTAGCTGGAACTCATCAACAAGCCCAGTGATCACAGACTCCATGCCTCCCATCTGCAGAACACAGAGAGTGGCGGTTGACATTACCCTCCCAGAGCTTGACTTTACGTTTAGTGAGTGTGTCCTCAGGGTGGGTGTGAAGGGAATGTATAGCCGTCTGGGGGTAAGACAAGAAGAGCCCTTGATGAGGTTTCCCTGCTGACACAGGCCTCAGGAAGATGCTATGGATGGCAGCCATAGTCACTTTGAAGCTACTGGGCTTAGGAAGTGCCGAGTAGCTTAAAGTCTTATGAAAGTGATGGGGTAAACGTATGACCAAAGCAAGCTGTCCCTCCCTCAAGCATAGCCCCGGGCTTGGAATTGGATAGATTCCCAGGTTACACCCCATTGGGGGTAGCCAGGTAGGGCCTATGGTCTGCAAGCAATGCTCATGAGATGTGCCCTCTTGGATACAAGACACAAAATTCATGGGCTATCATCAGCTGTGTGTAAGATGGAGGTGGGGGCTGTGGTATGAGATCCATGTTCTCGGAAAGAGGGATTCCTGGTTCTGGCTTTCCAGGAAGCATACAATTGCTGAGCTCTGTCAGGGTGGGTAAATGGCATGAGGTAGCCCAGAGCTGCCACCAGCCAATTCTGATATTAGGTCTCAGTAAATGGTCTTCAGCAGTTGATGGTGCTGGAGGCGTCTTCTAGAGTCATTGGCTCCAGCCCCTTTGAGGTTGGACATCAGGGGGCTGCAAAGAGTCCAAGGCCCAGCCAGGGTTATAGCCTCTATCCTAAGGGAGTCCAGAGGTCAGGGAAGGCCTGGCTGTGGAGGAGTGGAGCCAATCACTCTGCCATTATGAGCCAACTCTTTGACTACTAGAATTCTGCTCTGGGTGTGTTCAGACCCCGATACTGGATTAGGGAGAAAAAGGGTAAGTTACATTTCAACCACTACCACTCAGGTCCAGAGAGGGTCTCCAGTGATCAGGGGAATGTTTGACCCTGACATGCTCTGTGCTAAGCATGTGAGGTTGGAGGTCATGCCACGCCCTTAGGGGCAGCATCCCCAGGAAGAGGCCGATTGTGAGGCACGGCTGTGGAGCCTTGGGGTATGTATTACTCACTGCACTGTCGATGCCCAGAGTGAGCAGCATGAGGAAGAAGACAGCAGCCCAGGCGGAGGACAGCGGGAGTGTGGCGATTGCTTCAGGGTAGATGATGAAGATCAATCCAGGTCCTACAGGCAGAACCCCTCATCACTACCACAAGCTTGCTCCTTGCTTCCCCACTTGTCACACCTGGAGCTCAACACTGCCCCAAGTTTGCCTCCTGATTCCCTACTTGTCACAGGTGGTTTTCCATTGCCCCACTCAGCTGAGCCAATGCCAACAGTGCTCAGATTTCTTGGAACTCTCTCTCCCCCACTGCTTTCTTTCTGTTTCTTCCCAGGAGCCCTACTTCTTGAGAATTTAGCAGACACTGTCTGGGGTGGCCCAAGAACACTTAGTAGATGGTCACCTGGGAGATCTGCTCAACCAGCTTGTACCCTTGTTCCCCAACTCATGCATGTCCACAGGAATGGGAGGAGCAAAATCAAAACATGGATCAGAGGAAAGGACTGGCAGATGCTTCTGCCTTAGACAGTCTGAGATGTCTTTCTAGTTAGCTTTCCTGCACAGATCATGCGTGCCCCACATGTTCACTCACATTCTCTCTCTCTCTCTCTCTCTCTCTTACACACACACACACACACACACTAAAGACTGGAGATTGAACTCATGCCCTCGTGTTTTCATGACAAACACTTTATAGACTGAGCCATCTTCCCAGTTCCCCACATTGAAAATTAATTGAAGATTGATTGATAATGAGGTAGCAGTGCCTTCAAGAGGTATTGGGTTATGGAGGCACCACCCTCATGAAGAGATTGTTAATCTATAGAGACTGAGTTAGGTCTCTCCAAAGTGGGTCTCTTGGGACTGGAACATTTGAATAATTTGAATCAGCAGCTCTTATACCCAACACCCTTTGTGTCTTGGCCATGTCCCTCTGACCTTACTCCAGAGAGGACAGAGTGACATGTGATGGGGTGGGGGCTCACCATCTGTGGCCACATCTCCGATGGGCACATTGTGCTTCTGTGCCATGTATCCCAGGAAGGAGAAGACAACGAAGCCAGAGGAGAAGCTTGTCAGGGAGTTAATAGATGTGGTGATGATTGCATCTCTGTAGGAACAAGACAGACTGTCCTGATACGGGTTAAGCTGTATCCCCGGGAAGCCAGCTGTTATCACCCATCTTCAGCGTCTAGGGAAGGGGATGGGCAGGCTCATTATGAGGGGAGCATCATCGAAGTACCTATAACTGGGAGAACCAGTCTGGTACTCCTGGGTTCTGTCAGGGCTCAGGGCAGTGGAAAAGATGGCTACTCTGTATCCCACTCACACAACCATCGTGGCTCTGGACCACCTCACAAGAGTGCTGGAACCTGGGCATGCACAAGTTTGGAGGCTGTTAAAACGAAGTCTTCATGTACACGTGGGGCTGATCTTGTGAAGCTAATCTAAGAACTGATAATCAGGGATAGATGAAAGCCTGGGACCACTGGGAAAGTCAGGGTCCCCTCAGTGGCCAGTCTACCCTGGAGGATGCAACACTTCACTGTGAAGTGCCTATCCAGGTCCACACCTAGGCTCCAGGTAGGACTTGCCTCAGGATTGTGGTCCAGTCACTCTACTTTATCTCCTTCTATGCAGCCTCCTTTGGTGACTTGGAACCACTTTTCTGTGTCTATTCTGTATTTTCAGTGCCCACTAAGTTCAGAGAGGACAGATTTCAGGATTGACTGACTGATTTTGTTTATGGGAGGAAATGTTATACTTTGGATGTAGAACCCCAACTTTCTGGTGGGGTTCCAGCACACATTTGCAGGCGACTCAGGCTAAGCTTCACAGCACCAGGGATGTCCTCCTAGACTCGGGATCCCTTAGTTTTAGGCTGTGAGGGTTAGGGTCAAGTGCCCTAGGTGAAGGTCTTAGGTAAAAGGAGAGGAAATCCACGGGCGGGGGAGGGGTGACTGGGAGAGAGAGGATAGAGAAAAGCTAAAGGGAGGAAGGAGAGATGAAGGTGTTATCTGTGTATCTGTGGAGGATGGTCTTGCAACCTTGTCCTGGGGATCTGGCTCTTCCCTGAAGGTGGCACACATCTCCTCATGTCTCAACATCATCTTTGAAGTGAGATGCAAGATATTGTTGGAAGATGCCGTGTGGAGCTGAGTATGGTGATCGATTCACACCTTTAATCTCAGTATTTGAGAGGCTAAGCGGGAGGTAGGGCCGTGACAAGGCCAGCGTGGGCTAAGTAGTAAATTTCAGGACAACTTAGGCTACAGCATAAAGCTCTGTCTCTGGAGAACAAACAAATAAATCTAAGGAAAGGAAATCTGCATGGCTCAGAGATTTTGTGATTTTTTTTCCTCCAGGAATGCTTCATTTCCAAGAGGCAGACTCCAGGATCAGCAACATGGACTAGCTTTTGCGGGCTATTTCCCAGCGACGGTAGCTCAGGGCTTACCTATAGCAGTTGTTGGTGAACTTATTGTAACTGGAGAAGGCAATCAGCACCCCAAAACCAATGCCCAGGGAGAAACACACCTGGGTGGCAGCATCGATCCACACCTGTCGCAGCCAGAGATGGGAGAGCGTGAGACATTAGAGAGAATTGTTGGGAGAGAGTTCTACCACAGGGGAGAGTGGGAGCGGTCACTGGGCAGTCTCCCAAATGACCGCACAGGCTTCCCATGTACACTCCGTGTTCACCTGCAGCTGAGGTGGAAAAAGAGTCTCAGCAAATGGAAGGTACATGCTTGGTGCTGGTGGAAACAAGCCTTCCTACATCCCTGCTCTGAAAGGGCATGGAAAAAGGGAAGTTGTGTTTCTGTGTATCAGCTTGTAGTTTCAGGGGGCACATGCACAGAGCCCTAGGCCACCGGAGGTCAGACATAGATGTCCAGCAATAGCGGGCTCATTTCTCTGAGCATGAAAAGAAAGGTACAAGAACTGATTGTTGTACCAAAATGATGAAGTCAGGTGTAACCTGCTTGCATGACCCTAAGGTCATGCTAAGACCTTGAGAGCCTGGCTGAAGAGCTCCTGAGTAGCCTTGGTGGGAAGGCTGAGGAAGAGCTCTGAAAGCCTTTCCCAGGGATTTGCCACCTGAGTTATTTGGGGATTGGACAGTACTGGAGTTGTCCCTGACCCTGACTTTTCCAGGTTCCCACATGGATGATACCTATGGTCTTCATGGTTTTGGTTCCATGCCTCAGGCCCCTTTGCTTTCCCCTCTCTCTTCTTTCACTCTCTGGGACGTGTGTGCACGCTCTCAGGCCTTGCTTCCATCTTCACGTAGACTTGTGCTGACACCATCACCCCCCACTGAGTCTTTGCTACCCTGACCAACTCAGCCCACGCTTGCCCGGCTTCTGCCTTAGGTTTAGTATCATGCAGCAAACTCCCAAAGGATCTTGTGACTCAAACCCAGGACGGATCTGCAGCCAGCCTGCCTTCCAGCCCTCCTGCCCTTCTCTATTAGAGACCCACATCTCCTGCCCTAGTCCCAGTCTCAACAGAAACCTACGTGCTTCCAGTAGGACCACCGCAGTGTCTGAATTCCCTGTGCTGCTTTCGGGGTTTATCACCTGTCTCAACTCAGCCCTCATGACTTCCAACAACTCTTCATAGAATTCTGTCACAACTGCCTCCCAAAAATGGCTGCTTTCATTGCTCTCCATAGATGGTGCTGACCTTTTCCTCTCTCAGGAACATCTATAGCCTGGGAAAGCGCATCTCTCATGAGGGCCCCAAATCTTCTAAACTAGAATCACTCCCTCTTTTAGTTAAGAGACCTTCAGTGGTTCAGGAATTCAGACTTCCAAAGATGGACTCTGGTTCATGGATCTCTGAGGCAGCTCTGCCCTGCAGAAAATTAATACAGAGCCAAAGACTGTGCTCTTGTGTGTGACAACTTACACACACAACTCCTGGGACCAGTGGCAACACAGGTGGAGGAGGTGAGGGGCTTTCATGGTGCACTGACTGGCACAGTCTTCCATCCCTGTGGAGACTCAGAGAAGGCTTTCCTTTCTTTTTTTTTTTTTTTTTTTTGTTTTTTTGAGACAGGGTTTCTCTGCAGCTTTTTTAGAGCCTGTCCTGGAACTAGCTCTTGTAGACCAGGCTGGCCTCGAACTCACAGAGATCCGCCTGCCTCTGCCTCCCGAGTGCTGGGATTAAAGGCGTGCGCCACCACCGCCCGGCTAGGCTTTCCTTTCTTTCTTTCCATTCTCTCCCTCCTCCACTAACCCTGCCTGTGAAGGAGACAGGTATACAGGTGAACAGACCAGCCTGCATCTGCTGACCTCACAGGATAGGAAGGAATTGCTGCTGAGCCATAGATTGGGCCTCTGAGCCATATGCAGGAGCCCTGTCACACAGCCCCACCGCCTCAAAGGACTGTCAACCATGATGGGGGCTGTACTCACAGATGCCTCACAGAGCCGGTAAAAATCCACACTGAGGTATGCTTTGATGCCATCCAGAGCTCCAGGGAGGGTGACTCCACGCAGTAGCAGGGCAGTGAGGACCACGTAAGGCATGGTAGCTGTGATCCACACCACCTGGAAGAGAAGACAGTGTCCCCAAGGGGCCTAAGTCACACGCAGCGGGGCTTTGGTGGGAGCTTACATTGATGCATCTAGGGTAGGAAGTGGATCTGAGGCATGAAGGCAGGCGAGGAGATACCTGCTGTTGTTGGAGGGTTCCATGTGTTGGCACATGTATTATCACAGGTGTAATGGTCATTCTGGTCAAATTGTCATGGGTACCCATACTTATATAACTGCCAAGTATTTTCATCAGTAAGAAATAAAATAAGTTCATGCTGTACACACCATTGTGAATGATGTTCTTCTTGCCCTGTCCCAAGCACAATGTCTGTCCTCATTCACCATGATCATGTGTTCACTGACCCCAGCAAATCATGGTCACATGTTCACTCTCATTCGACCATGGCCATACATCTCCTTCTTTTTCTTTCTTTCTTTTTTTTCGAGACAGGGTTTCCCTGTAGTTTCTAGAGCCTGTCCTGGAGCTAGCTCTTGTAGACCAGGCTGGCCTCGAACTCAGAGATCCGCCTGCCTCTGCCTCCCGAGTGCTGGGATTAAAGGCGTGCGCCACCACCGCCCGGCTTCCTTCTTATCTAAAAATGGCCATGTGTCCATGTCCAAACAAACCATGGCTTCATGTCTACTCTCAACTCACCCATAACCATCTATGTACTTCCCACTCAACCATACCATGTTCCCACCCAGCAAACATGACCTCATGCCCAATTACCCAACCATAGCTTCATGTCTATACACCCAGTCAAGGTCACAGGCTGACTTTGGTCTCAGAATCACTCGTCCAACAATGGCCACATGTCCTTATACCAGTTATGGTCACACACCATCTACTGACCATGCTATATGTTCATCCACCCACCCATGTCCATCCACCAACCATAGCCATATGCCACCAATTAATCATGGTCTTATATTAACCTACTCAACATGGCCACATGGCCACTTACCAACCATGGCCAGGTATCTCATCACCCAACCATGACTATGCATACACTCATGTCTCATAGTAACCATGTAACATAGTCTCATGTTACTCTAGACAACTATGACCATGTGTCTACTCACCAACTGTAACCACGTATCTGCTCACAGACCATGGCCATATGTTAACCTACCCAACCACCCACCCGTTGCCATGTGTTCTCAGGTCCTGTTGGCTACCATCTCACCTTTCCTGAGGTCTTTACTCCCTTCCACAGGCTGAAGTAGAGCAAGACAATGACCAGCACCAGACAGGCTGTAAGCTGCCACCGTGGAGGGCCCAGGTCATCAATACCACTGCTCTGGTGGAGGTGCAGCACACCACGCCTGGAGGAAAGGCAACAGATGATTCTGGAGGGAGCACTTGTCTCCCAGGACTAGAATGGGGCA
The DNA here is from genome assembly GCF_903992535.2 of Arvicola amphibius. Lineage (NCBI taxonomy): Eukaryota > Metazoa > Chordata > Mammalia > Rodentia > Cricetidae > Arvicola > Arvicola amphibius. The sequence goes on from NC_052049.1 coordinate 795,250, forward strand.
GCAGAGCTAGACCCCAAACTCCCCATCTTTGTCATATGGAAAGTCCCTGCTATGATATGACTAGGAAATACCCCTTCCCGCTGTGAAAGACCCAAGACTGTCCTTTGAGTCACAGAACTGTCTTAAGATGAACAGGGAAGCTGGGTGTCTTGTCAGGAAACCAAGATGTCAGCAACACCCTGCTCTACCAACAGATACGATTTCTGGAGTTGGGAGGGAATGGAAGTTTGGGTGTACAGAGAAATGGAGACCTCAGAAACCACGAAAAGGTACTTGGTGAAGCCACCATGCCCTGCTATCTTGCGGCAGTCCCAGGATCCTTTGCAGGGGTAAAACCAGGAGAGTTCTGATCAGTAAAGCTGCATATGCAGGCTCCTGGGCATTCTGTACTGACTTCTCTCATCCTTGCTCACACAGTTCCTGCCACTCTAAGGAGGCTCCCCAAGGAATGATCTGATGGGAAGCCATGCATGGCTGCACTCATCTTTGAGGGAAGCCATCCTAGAGAGAACGTGTGGAAGGGACACTTGCTTCCGAGGAGTCTGGCCATGTAGAAGTGGTTGCACCACCCTCACAGACGGGACTTTGAACCCCAGCCTATTCTAATGGTGCTTCTGTCAAAGGAAAGGGAAGACGCATAGTAAAAGGAGCCACCACAGCCCAGCTTTGGTTGATTGTGGGTCAGAAGAGGTCTCTCAGGAAGTTAATGCCCAGTCTTACAGTGGAACACTACTAGCCCCAACTTTCTGGATATTTTCACCAGAAACAGGAATTGTGGCACCAAGTTGGAGAACTTTAATCTCCATAGTCTAGAAAGTACAACAGGGTTGGTGTTAGCTGTTGTCATCGGGGCATTGAAAATACAGCTTAACCTTACCTAATACTCCAGTAGTAGTTAGGGCCAGGCTTTCCAAACGGTCCCCATATGGTGAGGATACCATCATCCTCTTATTAGAGAGTCTAAGTAGCTTGCTTAACATCCTGTCTAATACTCCAGTAGTAGTTAGGGCCAGGCTTTCCAAACGGTCCCCATGTGGTGAGGGTACCATCATTCTCTTCTTAGAGAAGTCTAAGTAGCTTGCTTAGCATCCTGTCTACTGTGGATACTGTGAGAACTCTTAGCATGTGGGTGTGCAGTATGAATCACTTGAGCTAAGGGAGACAGGCCAGCGCACCTCCTGGAAGCATCACTGGCCCTGTCTTGGCAGTGAGGATTCTTAAGACTCCTAACCTTGTCCCAGGCTGCTCTCCAACGATCCTTGCTTTGCTCATTTCTTAGAATTTTTTTTTTTACCAACAAGAGAAAAATTTCAGGTTAACACCACCCAGTCTTAGGCCCACACAGTTTGTGTTCTTCTCCATGCCCCAGCTTCATCCCAGAGCCTTGTGTCTAACAGACACAGACCTTACCTAAACCTTAGGAAGGTGACCATTTACTCTCTTTGCCTGGAGGGTTATGTACAAAGAGCCAGGATCAAGGAATGGGGGGGGGGGGGATGAGGGTGGGCGCACAACCTTACCTGCCACAACTGTATCTCCTCCCAAAGGAAGAAGGTGGCACTCTGGAAGATTATGGCCACACAGGGTCTGAATCCTGAAGACACTGCCCTGCAAGGCTTTACCAGTGACCATGCTAAGTCACTATTGACATGAGTTGGACTGCATTGCTTTGGTTTTGTTCTGTAATAAAAGGCCTCAGTGCTTTGGGATGTTTAAGATCCCATGGTCTGGAAGATGGGGAGATGGCAAGTTGGTAATGAGCCTCTAACTGTACAAGCGTTAGGCACTGAGTTTGAATCACCAGGTCTGCTGGGGGCATAGCTATAACCCATGTGTTAGAGTGGGATGCAGGGGACAGGAGGATCCCTGGAGCTCATTGGCCAGGTGGCTTAGTCAAATCGATGGGCTCCAGGTTCAGTGAGGGACCCTGTTCAGAAATGATAAAGTGAAGAGGGACCGAGGAAGACACCTGATGCCAATCTCTGAACTTCACACATATTGCATACACACATGTACCCACATGAATATGTACATACAACACATAGGCACATCCAATAAGGTGGAGAGTGATTAGAGAAGAAAGCCAGAGTTGACTTCTGTCCTCAACATAGACATACACATGCATGATTGTTGTATGTATTCACACACGTATGCACATCTACATTGAGCACATGTTCCTATCTGCATAGACACACAAGCATACACACCTGTGAGTATGTGTATACACACCTACACAAACATGCACATACACTATGCACACACAAGTTTATGGCACACATATGCACACAAGAGCTTATGGAATATTTAGGGGAAAATCCAGCCCACACACTATTCACCTCCCAGGCCAGCTACAGCATGGAACTCTCCCCACCAATAGCCACAGAAAGCCCCTCATTGCACAGCAGGGACAAAGCCCCTGAGAGTGATGGCCTGCAGTTAACAAGCAAGGTGATTCAGGGCTGATGTGCAGAAATTTCTGAAGATTATGTGGTGTGGAGGGTCAGACATGGTTAGCCTGGCATACTCACTAGCACTGAGAAAGTTTTCACAGTACCTGCTATGTTGAGTTCTCTTTGAAGCTGAGCTCCCAACTATGATTCTTTGGCCTTAAAAGGTATCTGTACTGGAGGCATCAAGTACATAGTCTCTTTGGGCTTCCACCTCTCCCCCTTCATTTTATAGACAGAAGAACCAAGGCCCTCATAACTCTGCAAACAAGTACAGAGCTTGGATCTGGGCCCACATTTCTACCTCCAGCACCTACCTCTGCCCATGGGAGTATGTTACGATAGCTAAATGAGGCAAGACTACAGTCTCATCCACAGGAGTGTGCTCTAGTGGAGAAATGAGGCCATGTGAACAGCCTGGAGACCAGCCCTGTTGGGAGGGGCACCAGACACTGTGCTGGAGGTAACCTAGGACTGCCATTTGGAGGACGGGCACATGGAGCTGAATCCTTCCTCCTGCAGGAGCCCTCTCCCCTGGCAGGGTGGGGCAGGGTTCTGAGATCAGTTCTGAGACTCACTGAGTACGAAGAATGCCCTGCAGCTCAGAGACCCCAAGAAACTCTGCAGGGCAGAGTCTTGGAAAGAAGGACCATTCTAAGAAGGATCTCCACAGAGCTGCCTGGAAGTGCATGAAGTCCTCACTGAACACCAGGGTGAAGGCTGCAGGAAACTGAGATCAGGAGGACCATCCACTGGAGCGGGAGCTGACATGATCACATCTCACTCAGAGCTAAGGGTTGTTCACTATCCAGAGGAGAGGACTTATTGGTCACACAAAGCCATCAGGGCGTAGAGGATGAACTATCCTTCAAGGAAAACTCCTAGAGCCATAATTACAATGCTTAAAACTGCACCCACCCACCTGACCTCCCAGGCCAGACTCCTAAAGGAAGACCAGTGCCAAATACTATCATAGCATAAACCCCACAAGGTCTACTATCTAATACTGATGACTGGACTCCTTGCTTTATGATAGCACCTGCTAGTCCCTGCGATTCTAGCACTTGGGAAACTGTAGCAGAAGGACTACAAATTTCAGGCCAACCTAGCCTTCATGGCAAGATCTTGTCACAAGCCAACAAGACAAGATTGTTTGTGTGGTCTTTCCGAGAGCAGCGAAAAGTCAACAGCTACAGAAAAGTGGCTTTTAAGTCAGCATCCTGAAACTTGGTGTGCTCTGACCTGGGTTCTTAGTTTATGTTTGTTTCAGCACAGAAATATTCTACCTTACGCTAAATCACTAAGACGGAAAGTGGAAATATGTAGCTGGCCTGGCAGGGATGAAGACGCTCTACAGAGACACGTGTGTCCTCTCCTGTGGTCACTAGACATTGAAACAATGGACCGCAGGAAACTGGAGCCCTCCATGAATGTCATGCTGGAAAGAGAAAGTCTAGGTCTGGACACTTCTCCCAAAAGAGAGATTTCCAACTCGTTAGACCACCTTACCGAAGAGCCAATGATGGGTTAGTGTTGGTGGCACCACACCATGACTGATGCTTAGTTATGCACTAAGTCTGGCTCCTACTTAAACCTCATCCTCATATTGGGATCCCCAAAGATGGACTTGGTGGGGACGTAGCTGAAATGCTTTGTCCCTCTTCTCAATGTGGCCACATTGAATAAATCAATATTTTCTGTTTTTCACTATTAATATGACTCTTTTAATTGGCTTATGAAGGAGAAGAAACATGAGAAAAAACAACTGATAACTCCACGTGATGTAATAAAAAAATTAGCTCAGAATGGATAAAAGAGCGAAGGTCAAAACTGAAACACACAGGGAGGAAAACCTGGGGTAAGTCAATTGATTCTCTGATATGACATAAAGGAAAAAAATCGACAAATTTGATGTCATCAAGTTCAAATTTTTTGTGCATCAAAGAAAATGGAGCTAAGAGGGGTGAATATGACTAAAATACAATATAGGTGTGTATGTATGCAAATGTTACAGTGAAACCCGTCACTTAATACAATTAAAACTAATAAGAAGGAGCAAAAACTTTAAAAGGGTTTGAAAGGGACATGGGCTAATAGTCCACAGTGCACCCATATTCACAACATCATTGTTTACAACACCAGAAAATGCAGGTTGCCCGTGTGTGCATCATCAGAACAGAGAACCAAACTGTGGCTTCCGCTGCAGGGGAGTGGAATTCTGGTGATGATAGGCTTAAAAACATATTCTGAATAAACTCAACCAGACACAAATGGGAAAAACACTGTATTTACACTCAGGAGAGTTCCCCTAGAGGAGTCAGATTTAAGGAGACATATGGCAGAGAGTTGTGATGGTCACACAAGAGTGTGAAGGTGTTTTCTTGCCATATATATATATATATATATATATATATATATATATATATATATGTACATATATATATATTCAAGACAATTAAATTAGAAACTAATAAAAGAAACATATCTAGACAAGCCAAGTACTTCAAAGTTAAAAACAAGTGTTTTTTAAAAATGTTCCATTATTGAAGTAGAAATTGAAGTAGTACCCCATAGAGAGGATGGGGTACTCTAAACGGAACTAAAATTAAAACACAAAACAGTGAGATGCAGCTACAGAAGTTCATGAGAGGCACATTTCTGGCTTTAAATCTAACTTCTCTGTTGATTTTTATTAGAAAACAGGTGGAAGTGGCACTGAGCATTTATGAAAGTCAGGAAGTCTTTTTTTTAAATTGATCTTATTGAGCTATATAAATTTTCCTCCATTCCCCTTCCTTCCTCTCCCCTCCCCTTCTACCCTCTCCCAAGGTCCCCACGCTCCTAATTTACTCAGGAGATCTTGTCTTTTTCTAAGGAGTCAGGAAGTCTTAAGTGGCTATAGTTACGTGGGTTTGTTGGGAGGCTCTACAGATCGTGCACATTTCCCTGGTCTATGCTTCATATCTATTGAGTATATTCGTAATTTCTTATCACAGCCTTGAGCACAACAGTGCCAAACTTAGTCTCTTCTATGAGCCTATGTTTGCCTACTAAGAATGGACACTGGAGAAATGGTAGGACAGAGGAATAAAGGGACAGACATTTAGGGAGGAAATATGCATCCTTATAAGAGGGTTCATGTCTCAAATCCCAGCACCAGGAGGTGGAGGCATAGATCAGGTAGTATGGGCTGCATAGTAAGACACCAACTTTAAATAAATGATAGGAAGTAGTAAAGGTGGCTGGGGGTGTGTCTTAGCTAGGGTTTCCATTGCTGTGCTGAAACACCACGGCCAAAGCAAGTTGGGGAGGAAAGGTTTATCTGGCTGACTCTTCCACAGCACTTCTCACCACTGAGGGGAGTCAGGGCTGAAACTCTAGCGAGGCTGGAACCTGGAAACAGGGACTGACGCAGAGTGCCATCCAGAGCTCGCTCAACCTGACTTTATAGAACCCAGGACCATCAGCCTAGAGATGGCACCATCCACCATGGACTTGGGCTCCGCCATCAATCACTACTTAAGAAGATGTCCTACCCGCTTGCCTACAGTCCCATCAATCACTACCTAAGATGTCATACCCGCTTGCCTACAGTCCCATCTAATCAGTACCTAAGAAGATGTCCCACTCGCTTGCCTACAGTCCCATTAATCGGTACCTAAGAAGATGTCCTACCCGCTTGCCTACAGTCCCATCAATCGGTACCTAAGAAGATATCCTACCTGCTTGCCTACAGTCCCATCAATTGGTACCTAAGAAGATGTCCTACCCTCTTGCCTACAGTCCCATCAATCGGTACCTAAGAAGATGTCCCACTCGCTTGCCTACAGTCCCATCTAATGGAAGCATTTTCTTAACTGGGGCTCCCTCCCTTCAAATGACTTTAGCTTGCATCAAGTTGACATGAAACTACCCAGCATGGAGGTAATTTTGGGGGCAGCTTCCTTGTCTAGCATGTACAAGGGCCCAGGTTCAAGGCCAAGAACATTAAAAACACAAAGAGACAAATGGGTTTAAGAGTCACTGAAAAAAAAAGTCACTGAAAGTAACTTTGTGAGTTAGGGGGTCGACACTCTGCAGACTCCACTCAGGAGTCTTTCACCTCTCCCCAGAAGTAGTTTCTGGGACAGCTGGCCGGGTCACGGGCCTCCTGTGCTCAGTCTCCCTGGCATCCCTTTCATTGTTGGCTGTGGTGGATAATGCCTGATCAAGCTGGCTTCCAGCACAGGAACCAGTTCTGCATATAGAACTGTCCACGTCTGGAGAGCATACCTCATCCTAGACAGCTGCACTGTCCCTGTGCCCCACCAGAGCCTGGCTGCCACTCTCCAAGGGTGCAACATACATGCTTGGTACTACTTTCACACCTGTTCCTGCCTGCATCTTAGCTGTCATGCGTGTGATGTAGCATCACACATGTACAGGAAGGTTCGACTGCTACCATGAACGCCTGTGTTAGAGGACACAGCTTTCCTGTCAACAGTTAGCTTGGTCTTTGCACACTTCATAAGGCAATGTACACTCTCTTGTCCCCAGCTCTGTCCTAGTCACCTTCAGCAACAGCTCAGTACCCGGCCAGGGCTACAGGCCTTCACAGAGGACAGGGCTGGACACCTCTGCTCTGTGGCCTCCCTCTCTGGACTTCCACAGTCTGATTTTTAAATATAACATTCTTTCCTCCATCATTCCTTGTCAAAATTCCCTAGACTAATTTATACTTTCCCACTAATTTTCTTATCTGGAAAAATCACAGGAAGGAATCAATGCCCCCCACTTCTTCCAAGCAGAAAACAGGCAGCTCTCCAGGCCCCTTACCCGTTCTGACATCTCTGCTCTTTCCAAGTGTTCTAAACCACATCTCAACCCATCTGGCAGTCGTGAAAGACACATGAGCTCACAAATACAGTCATTCTTTGTGTCACAAGCTAACCCTGACTCAAGCTTGCGCTCAGCTCTTGGCTTCCTTCAGCGCGAGCCCTAACCCTGCAGCCGGTGTCCTCGGGCACTGGTTTCCGCACAGCCCTGCTGGTCCCGCTACTTTGGTTCCATACTGTTCCCATGGATGGGAACACACGACAAGCGTTTGTAAGGTTGGGGGCTTTTTCTCCTTAGACTACTCTGTAAGTAAGCTATAATATTTCTGCTAAAATCTGCTTTGACAGATGGTGGAAAGCATTCTGTGAGCAAAGCCATCATTTCTTGTTTGCTAGCCATAAGGGAAAACTATCTAGACATTCAGGGCAGTGCTTCCATTCATTCACCTCCCCCGAGCCTCAGGGCCTCTAGTGAGCTCCACTTTTAACACTTTAAAGGTGGAACACTTGGTTCTGGCAAACGAACCTGCTTGCAGTTAGAGCAGAAATGATTTCATTTCTATTGGCCAAGGCCCCTTCTGTTAAACTTTTCATTCTCCTCTGTAGTCCATGCCTTGAACTTGCAATCTTCCTGCCTCAGAGTGTTAAGTTCACAGGCACTGACCTAGCTACAGCTTCTGTTAAGCGGTAAGTGAACTCTTAGGCATGTTTTAACACATGAGTAATAAGACGTGTTCAAATATGCCAGTGAGAGTTCAGTCCTACAAAAAACATCAGTGGGAAAACCCTGACCTTGACAATGATTGCATCAAATGCACTTTGTTTATGTTTGCCACAGAAGCCACACCTCAGCAGACCCTGCCTCAGTCAGTGAGCCCAGCCAGCGCCAGCAGTGTCCCAAGAGAGGCAGACTCCTCCACACATCTGTAAATGTATATCTTCATAGCTGCCGTCTTGAAAATCATACAGGGTAAACCATTGCCTATGACAGTGTGGCTCATTATGTTGAGCATTCACATTCATACACAGACATATATGTACATACATATACACATAAGTACACATGTGTAGTGATGTGTATACACATATGAGTGAATGTACACATGCCTAGATTTCAAGAAAGGTAAATAGTGATAAAGAAGGGTATAGAAGAGCTAATGGGAGACAGAAAGACTCAGGAAAACAAATTCCAGGAGGGGTACTAGCCTACAGATAGACTATGAAAGGCAGGTCTGGCGAGGAGACAGAAAACCAGGAAGGCTTGCTGAAGATGAGAGTGTACCAGGATTGGGAAGGAAGGCTAGCACCATGCATGGAAAAGGGATACAGGGAGTAAGTAAAGAAAATTTATAAAAGAGAAAACATCATGGCAAGAGGATAGCCCTTGCATTCTGTCAGCAGCTCGCCCATAAAGCCAAGGCACCCAGACAGCGATGCTCAGAGAGGTCCCTTTCTGAAGCTAACAGAGAACTTGCTTGCCTGTGTCCTGTGCCCTGGAAGCCCAACGCTAGGGTTTTCCTTCCTTCTAAGTGGTGATACAGTGTCTTGGGAAGTTTCCTCTCACCTCACTGTAGAGGCAGAATGGAATAAGGGGACAACAGTCCAGGGTCCACCCTCCTGAGGCTTACATCAGTATAGTTTGGATAAGATTGTATAAGACCATCCCTTGCAATTCAGAAATATGTCGCATAAGGAACAGGACTCAGCAGCTCTGAGCAAGGGAAGGGACTGGTTCAGCGCAGTTTTGAGAACAACAGGGTATGTGTGTGTGGCATCCTCGGTGCTGTCCCTGTGTTCCCAAATCTGCCAACCCTCCTGTTCTCCAGGCTGGCAGGAAGAACGGACCACTCACTTACTCAAAGTACTCCGCAGCAGGCGTGGTCCCGAAGGTGTCATTGAGGCCCAGGCCATCGCTAGAGTTGCTGGCGTGGGCGTCGGAGCAGTTAGGGCTGTTCCAGGTGTTGTTGCAGTGGATCCACGGGAGGTCCATGGTGAAGGAGGAGAAGAAGTAGTGCAGAGCCCACGCGATGATGACGTTGTAGAAGAAGCCCACGTAGAAAGAAATGAGGATGACCGTGAAGCCCACACCTGGGGGATGACAGTGGAGCCACTGTCAGCACAACCGATGCCCCTTCCTATCATCTACTCACTCTGAGTTGGTGCACTGACACCCACAACACCTTAAAACACATAGGAAGGAGGGGTACCAGACTCTACTCTGTGATTAAAGAAAAGGGATTGCCATTTTAAACAGAGATTCAGAGGGGTCATCGAAGGGCATCAGAGTATCTGAAATGACCCTATAAACATTCAGGTAGCCCTAACAGTCAGCCATAGATAGATACACTAGGTTATCCAGAGTTACCCAAAGCCATACAGAATTATTAAGGTCATTCATTTGTACCACAGTCATTCAGGCCCATTTTGAGCTATCTACAGCTTCCCTGGATCATTCAGTCAAGCATAGCTACTAGACCCACACCAAACCTTTAGAACCATCCACAGCCATCAGAACCATCAGAAACACCCATGCTAACAGAGCCATCAAAGCACTTAGAGTCACCCAGAAATGCTCAATGCTGCCCAGAACCACCATGAATCATTAAAAGACAGCTAGGACCCTTTATGGCCATCCACAAGAACCCAGGTCCATTCAAAATCAAAGGGTAAACAAAATTGCACATGATTATCCAGGGAAATCTAGGGCCACCCAGAATCATACAGGTCATCCACAGCCAATTGTATTCATCCATACCTGTTAGGGTCACCCAGAATCTCTTAAGACATAGCCATTAACAACTGCTTATGCCCTTTCTCCAAGACCATCAAGGACATTCACAGTTATATATTCCTCTCTAGGGCTGGGATTAAAGGCGTGCACTATCCGATTTCTGTGGCCACTAGTGTGGCTACTGGGATTAAAGGTGTGTGTTACCATAACCTGGTCTATAAGGCTGAGCAGTGGGACTGTTTTACTCTCAGATCTTCAGGCAGTTTTTATTAAAAATACAGTTGGAATGCCACTACGGGCCTTCACCCTGGGCTTCACAGTGTCTCACTTTGGATTTCACTGCCCCTCACCTTGGGTTTCACATTCTGTTCTTACCTTGGACTATCTGGCTATCTGGGTTTTGAAGCAGAGCCACTCCCCAGGTTGGAACAGAGACTGGCGAGGCAGGAGGCAGGAGAATCCAACTTCTCCTGAGGAACTGCTCAACCTTTGATTCCCCAGTTGTCCACATTTTAACTGTCATCTTCACTGTCTACACAGGACTGCAATTCGTGATCAGTGAAAATGCAGATAATTTTCTCAACTAGACGTTTAAAAGATAGAGAAGGAAAGAGAAGGCATGTGATCTGGGGGGGGGGGCAGGAAAGCAAGCAGAAAAGACTCTCCAGGGATTATAGCTGGTGTGATATTGAACAATTCAAGGTGGTGTGTGTGTGTGTGTGTGTGTGTGTGTGAGAGAGAGAGAGAGAGAGAGAGAGAGAGAGAGAGAGAGAGAGAGAGAGAGAGAGAGCATCCATGATTACACAGATGCCAAAGTGTGGGAGCCCACATGTGACTCAGTTTTCATCTGGAGTCACTGACTTAAGTCATTCGAGTTCAAGATTGCCTGTTCTGCTTTTTCCAGTAACCTCGAGGGCTGTGAGTAACGTCTGTGTTAGCCCATAGAAAGCATTTTTGCCCAGATGAAAGAGCACATTTTTCTACTAAGATTTGGGCTGGTGTGTGCCAGCCGGAGGCACTCCTCGTTAGAGAGTAGAAGTTGCTTAGCTGAATAAGATAATGCACCTGCTTGAGCTTCCTCCCAAGGACAGCACAGGGAGGTGGTCAGCTGACTGTACAGCCTTTTGTTCGGCCTTTTGCCTGTAATTAGTATATATGCTGGCTGAGAAATAAACTCGGGGCTGTTTGGTATTTACCCTCAGTCCTCCCGGTCTAGCCTATGTTTCTGCCTTCATGTCTCAATCTGCCACTTCTTATAACCTCACGCCCCCTCCCAGGTACCACTTGCTGATTTCTGTTAAAGTGGGCTCTGATACCAAAGCTGGAAGTTGGCTTCTCTGAGTGTAACTTCCCCAGCCTAAATTAGGGGTTGAGAAGAACGTCTCCGACTGGGATCCCACACCTGGGGTTTATAGGCTCGTCACACAACCTTGCTCTGCTCCGGCGTGGCCCTCCTGCAGACTTGACTTTAGAATGGTATGAAAGCCAGACTAGGGAGCAGGGATCACTGAGTTCTGCTCACTACCCACCTTCTAAAAGTTCTCCCACTCACCTAGTCACACAGCCATAGTCTTCTCTATAAAGCTATTGGTATCAATGCTTGCTCAATTTCACTGTGTTCCAAGGAAGTTGCTAGCATTGCATAATACCTGGTGCTCTTCAAAATGGTTTTACTGAGGCTTTGAATATAGATAGTAGATAGGTAAGTCAGTGATACATATAGATGGTTGATCAGATAAATGGTGGATCAATAAATAGGCAGATAGATGACAGATGACAAAGGTGCTTGTTGGATGGACCATGGATAGGTAAGTAGATGAAAGATGACAGATAAATAGGTTTTTCAAACCTTGCCATTTTCCCACCCTGACAAGTTTACCACCACTTAGCTGTAGAGCAGCCTGGCCTGGGGGCAAGGGAATGCTTTAGGAGATTCCTGGTCATTACAGTCTTTAAGGTAGGATCCACACTGAAGAGCATGTGCCTATGTCCACAGAGTTTAGGAGAGCAGAACCTGTATGCAACGTCATTACCTTGTTCTGCAGCCCCCAGAGACATGGCCATGCCTCGTGGGGGCCATGTTCCTCCACGTTACCTTTCAGGATAGGGCAGATCTTCCAGACGCCAGCAGCTCCTTCTCTGTTGAACTGCCCAAGGGCCAGCTCCATGTAGAAGAGGGGCATCCCAGCAATAACCATGAAGAGCAGGTAGGGTACCAGGAAGGCACCTGTGCACAGGACAGCAGCTTCAGTTTGGGGCCACAGAAGGGGGCTACTTTCATTATCTGCACGTGAGCCTTGATGTTGTACTTTTGAGTATAATCTTGTCACCCAGAGTCCTGTCTAATGGAGGCTCCTGTTCAGCTACCACCCAAGGGGATACGCTGGATGGGTGGTAAACCACACCTCCTTTCCTGTCTCAGCTGCTGTCAGTGTTGGATGTGTTCTCTTCAATGCCTCTGATTGTCCACCCACCCCCATGTCCTGAACTCAGCCAGAAGCAAGACACTGGAGCCACTTCTCGGTACTGTTCCTAGCTCTGTCTGCCTCTTCATACCCCACTTTGTCCCTTGAGAGTTGTGGTCCTGGAATCTGTGACCTAATCCCGGCATTTAGAGCCTGCTTCTCTGGAGACTCGGGCTGAGTTTCCTGGAGCCAGAGGACAGGACTTGATCTGCTTAAATTCCCCATTCTACTCCACAAAGGCGGAACCCCACTGGAGTCCTCTGGCTCCCCTCAATATGACCTTGAGTGAGGCAGAGTTTGGCTACAGCTTTCCCCCAAGGTCTTGATGAGGAAGATGGGCGTCTTCTCACCAGTCTTGCTGGAGCTGCTAAGCCTGGTTCTTTCACCTTCAAGAGCACATAATTAAGCAATTGTGCTCATGGATTTGCCTGAGCCCTTCCTTCCTTCCTTCCTTCCTTCCTTCCTTCCTTCCTTCCTTCCTTCCTTCCTTTTTTTCCTTCCTTTTTTTCCTTCCTAAAGCAATTCTTCATATCCTGTAGCCAGTCAGGGAAACCCAGCCATGGAAATAGAGACCTCCAGGCTCAACTTGAATTTCTCTGGTAACCTTGCTCTTCTTTTTAGCTCCACTGCACAGGCACAGCTATGACTATTGCTGAGATAAGAAAGTGGGCTTTCTTATATGAGCCAGGCTTGGTAGTATAGACCTATAATCCCAGCTACTCCAGAGGCAAAAGGCAGGAAGACCATAAGTTCGAGGCCTACTGATTCATAGAGTAAGTTCAAGAATTGCCTATGCAGCAGTGAAATCCTGACTCAAACTCTAAAAAAAAATCAAGAGGGCTATGGATGTGACTCGGTGGTAGAGTGTAATCCCCATAACTGTATTTAAGAAAGGAAGGGAGGCCGGGCGGTGGTGGCACACGCCTTTAATCCCAGCACTCGGGAGGCAGAGGCAGGCGGATCTCTGTGAGTTTGAGGCCAGCCTGGTCTACAAGAGCTAGTTCCAGGACAGGCTCTAAAAAAGCTACAGAGAAACCCTGTCTCGAAAAACCAAAAAAAAAAAAAAAAAAAAAAAGGAAGGGAGGGAGGACACGAGAGAGAGACAGAGAGACAGAGAGAAGGAGGAGGAGGAAGAGGAGGAGGAGAAGGAGGAGGAGGAGGAGGAGGAGGAGGAGAAGGAGGAGGAGAGGAAAGGAAAGGAGGGTATATTTCAGTTCAGGGGCATTTCTGCCCTGCTAAGTTTAACTTCAAGTTTTATGAATTCAACTCTATAAGCACTGCTGAAGTTGCCTTAAAACAATGTTCTTCTTTTGGTCTTTTAGAATTTTCTTTCCAAAGTGAAAAATCCTAGTGGAAGTAGAAGTCAAGGACCTGGTGCCTCCACCTACTCCCTTCTCCTCTCCACTCTCTGGGCTCCACATTCCTTGACTGTCAGATTTTCTGAGCTCTCCAGCTTGGGAAGACTGAAGAGAGCTTTAGCTGGTACAGCAGATTCACCATCCTACAGGAGGATGGGATTGTCTCACGGACAGCATTTCCTGTGTGTACAGGAGCAAATGAGCACCCAAGAGACCAGGCACTACCCTCGGGTGTCATTCCTCAGGAGCGGCTCACCTTCGTTTTTGAGACAGTGTCTGTAACTGACTTGATGCTCTCTGGATAGAACAGACAGAGACTAGTTGGCTGTCAATCTCCAGGATTCTCCTGTCTCCTAGTGCTAAGTAGAATTTCAAGTGCTACCATGCCCTGGTATGGTAGTGACACCATGCCCTGCTTTTTTAAATTTGGGTTCTGGAGATCAAGCTCAAAGTCTTCATGCTTGAACAGAAAGCACATTGCTGACTTAGTTATCTCTTCAACCTTCACTGTGAGCATTTCTTGAGACCACAGCCCACACCATACCATGGCTTCCATGGCCTCTACTGCACTTCCCACACTCCCTGCCACGGCCCCACCCTTGTAAGGCACCGGAATCCAGGCAACACACTCACCTCCACCATTTTTGTAGCACAGGTAGGGAAACCGCCAGACATTGGCGAGGTCCACAGCGAAGCCGATGACCGAGAGCAGGAAATCAATTTTCTTGCTCCAGGTCTCCCGCTCCTGAGCCTCCACTGGTGTCTGTGGTGGGTTGATGAGGGTGGAGTTGGTCAGCTGCACTCCATTCTGGTCCTTGACAAGGATGAGCTCCACCTCTCTGGGGCCCATGGCATTGGCCTCTTTAGCCGGGGCCACCACAGAGGACATTGGTCCCACGGAGCATTTGTTCTTACTCATGGGTAGATTGGAGCCCAAGGAACTCTGCTTCTTTCTTCTTGGCCTTCAGTCAACATAAAGAAACACACAGCAACACACAGGTTCAGCAGCCATATCTACCTGGGTTGAGCTCAGAGACATGAGGTTGTCCAAGCATGTGAGATGCCATGGCCAAGATGAAGGACAGCTGGGGGATGTTCACAGAGATGGAAGAGAGTGACTGTGGAGACCAGACACACCTCTGCCCACCGCCGTGGTTCCCTTTCCCACCAAAGCCCTCATTCCCATTAGTGCAGGCTTGTGTGGCTTCTCATTTGCTTCCTAATAACAATCCCAGGTGCTGCATGCATTGCTTATCCACATTCCCAGGGGGACAATTTTATACCTTGCCAATAGCATTCCGCTCCCTTCGGTCTTTGTCAGGGTGTGTAGCTTTCTTTATACTTAGTAATACAAATATACAAATAAAAAGCAAAATGACTATAACCAAAATCAGCCACAGTAACGGAAAGTTTAAAACAAATAAGTTATCGGTTTCTCCAAGGAGAGTCTATACAAACCACCCTGACGGTAACCGTGGCTTTCCAGGCCTTTGAGCTGACCGAGAGTTACCAGAATGTCACCAGGGGAGGGATCAGTCCACAGTGGAATGCTACACTAGCCATGCTCCTAGAGAAAGCCTCTCCTGTGCTTCTGCAGAGCCACGGCCATGGCACTCACCCGGTGACAGCCTGTTTCCACTGAACTCAGACAAGCACACTGACGGAAGCCCGGCATCTGGGTGGCTGCTCTAATGGGGTGACTTTCCTCTGCATCCCTAAACAAAAACTCCTGACAGAAGTTATTTTATGCACCACTTCTCTGTGGCCTCTTTACCCCGGTGACAAACCCGAATGCAAATTCCTCACACGTGTCAGAAATGGGCTAACGGGTTTGCAGATGCTGGGGGGAGCAGGTAGGAGCCAGAGCAGGTTGGCTGTGAGAAGGCAGGAAGCATAGCTAAAGGACCCGGTCCCAGACTCTGCTCCCAGCTCTGTTACAGGCACACAGGTACAGAGGCACCTGTCTGCTCCACCCTATTCCTCAACTCATGGTTCAGAGGCGAGGTTTGGACACAGATAGCAAATGACCCCTGGGAAAAACATCTTTCTTCACCAGCTGGAACAGGAAACAGGTGGTTCATAAGCCAAGGTTCCCACAACATGAGTTCAGCCCCCCCCCCCTTACAGAAAAGACAATTGAGAAGGGGGAGGGCAGGGAGAGAAGAGAGATGGAGCTTTGGCAAGTGGTGAAAACAAACCCAAGGGGTGTGCTTCTTTCAGACCCCAGCCATTCAAGTGGCGTCAATCCACCACCGAGGGTCCGCGATGCCCAACCTCAGCCAGCCAGCCATGCCCCCTTGCAAGTAAGAGCAACCTCCATTTGAAGGTCTTGAGCCTGGGCTCTGTGGAACCCTACACTCTGAGGACAAGCGCTGAGAACACACCCCTTAGTTCTATGTGGAAGGAGCTGCTCTCCAAAGCCCTGGCTGTTGGCAACTTGGACCCAGAACCCGAATAGCTCTGGTTCTTGCACCTCATTCGGTGGCACAGCCATCCAGGAGCAGTGTGGGGTTCCTGCCTGTCGCTCCATAGACTAGCCGTCCAGGGTCAGAGTGGGACAGAGGTAATGGAGATGCCACTGACAAGGATGCGCAAGGAGCAACCCTCGTCCTTACCTGCCTCCTGCGCTGGCCTTCAGCTCTGAGGTCCTGTAAGCCTCCAGTCCAGCTTCACAGCTCTAGCGGGTCTCAGTCTCAACCTCTTATCCAGTCGCGGGGTCGGTCCGCCTAGCCCCGCCCGCCGTCGGGGGCTCCCGCTGGCACTGGCTCCGCCTCGGTCCCGCCCTGGGTGGGCGGAGGACAGGCTAAGCAGCTCCTGCATCTCTTGGGTACTAGGATGGCTGCGGGGTGCCAGAGGCCACTGATCCTGGGCAGGCCAGGAGCTTGGCCGGTATCTTGCGCGGCCAGAAAGCTTCGGCCACGTGGGAGCAAGGCATCTAGGCTGGACGCGTTGCGGACCAGACGGACAGTTGGCTTCCAGGAGGAAGCAGTCCAGGTCTCTCGTCCCTGCTTGCGCTCCTCGGGATTACTCTGCCAGCGCCTGCAAGGGGCTCCCAGGCAACTGGCTCCAGCAAGGCCACGAGGAGCAGAGGAGCAGATTCTCCCTCCCCCCGGAAGAGAGCGAAGTGGCCAATGCGTGGGGACCTGCGCGGAGTTCCCAAGGTTCACCCAGGTCTCCCCACTTCTCTTTTCACGATCCTGAGCAATCTGCTGACAAGATTCTCCAACTCCAGCTCCGCGGGGGCAATGCAAATGGCACGCGCCCTACGGTCCTGTGCTGGTGGCCCATTTGTGTTCCTAGTCAGATCACAGCGTATTCTACCCCATGCCCTGGCCAGATTGCTCAGGTATTCTTCTTCCTCATTCCATGAGCTCTAAAGTACCAACATCCTCCAATCCGTCCTGATTCTCCTCTACCACCTTTCTCAGATACCATGGCCATAAGTACGCTTTTGTAGTGTGTAACTGTTCACAGCCCCACCTCAGTGCTCTAGCTTGGTTCTGGGAGCCTCGCCTGAACTTATTTTTGCAGAAATCTGAGCCATCTGATTCAAGCCAGGAGGGTTCCTCCAGTCAGCCTGCTTCAGAAACCAGTTTACCTGGAGCGACCTATAATATAGTTTGTGTGGTCAATATCCTGCTTCAGGGCCCAAAGGACTAGGAACTGGAATTCTCTGGCCCAGATATATGATGTGCGGACACCTAGGGAGGTCCAGGACACCCTAGGGTTAGCAGCAGTGTGAGCCCTTTCTCAGAACCCACGTCCAAGCTTCCTTTCTGCCTCCCTTCCCTTCACTCTTTCTCACACCCTTCTCATCCCTGCACCTCTCTCTTCCTTTATATTTCTGTTTCTCCCCCCCCCCAGAGTAGCTGAGAGCTTTGCCCACAACATGGGGGTTCTTGAGGGGGTGTCACATCCGCAGGCCCCACTAAAACAAGTTCCTAGCAGTGTCTCTTTTCCCTTGGGACCTCCAAATGTCCTGACTCCTCACCTACCTGTTTACTCCTCTGTGTCCATGTCCTGTGGCCCTCATCACTTTCCTTCAGCTTCCCAAACATGGGGATGACACCAGGCAGGAATGCCACCCCCCCACACCCAGAGATGCTCTTCCATGCGGATTAGAATGGGGAGGGAAGACTGCTGTGGCTGGTGTGGTCAGCCGGAGCTATTGTAAGGAAAGACCACAGCCTTGGAGTCAGACAACAAACATTTATTTCTGTAAATGCTGGGCAGTCTCAGATCCCCAGGGCCATAGGTGTCTGGGGAGGGCTGCTCCCAGGTCACAAATAGGTCTCTAGGTTCTCTCCGGGGCAGAGATGAACAGAGCTCCCCGTGGCCATTTTGTCAGGCACAGATAACATTTCTGAAGTGGAGCCTTTGAAACCTGATCACCTCCCAGGACCTGATTCTGAATGCCGTCTGACATAAGAAGGTATGAGTTCTACATGTAGATGAGGGTGGGGGAATGGTTTCAGTCCTTGACACACCATACAGTAACAGGGACTTCAGGAGATGATGGTGCCACCTCTAATCTCTGAGGCACCAAGAGCCATCTCTTTGCCTCTATTCTATAGCAATGCAATTCTACGCAAGTATCTTTTACATTCAAAGAGACTGGCTTTTTTTCTGGACCTCACAAGCAAGTTAATAATACACTTTGAGATAACTGAAGACGTGGCCTGCTAGCCTACTGTGTAATTAGCATGCTGAAGTTTAACTTGCCGTTAAGAGAACAATGTAACAACTGACCTTACTTGCCTCAGTTTCCCGTGTGATGCACTCTCACAAGCTATGCTAATACATAACTTTAGTCTTAAGTTATGTACTCTTCCACGACTCTATCCAGAGTAATGGATGTGCGTATGAGCGTGTTGTGGTAATCATTTGCTGAAAGTAGCCAAAAGCCTGGAAGCGACCGTATATAGCAAATATCTATCACAATCATTGGAAGAACCTGTGGATATATCTTGATAAGGTACTTTTGTAGTACTGAGTGTCTCAGGGTCAATTAGAATCACTTAATACCTTCCAAAACTATCTGAGTTCTGTAACGAATTTCCCATTTCCCGTGCTGCGCTTTCTGTTCTGTTCAGTAAATACAGAGCAGAGTTCAGGACAGGCAGAAGATAAAGGTAGGGAATTGAAGGATCCAAACTTGGGCTCTCTAATCAGTCAAACTAATCCAAGAGGAAGTGCTGAATTTTCATTCCTTAATGTGACGCCAAAGCACTCCGATGACTCTGAGGTAATCCTTAGTGCATTTTACCAGCACACTTCTCGGTAGTAATTCTGATGCCAAGAAAGGGGCAGGAGCCCATCATTGGCCCAGTTGAAGTCATCGAGAAAAGAAGTGACTGCGTAAGGAAGAAATAGTGGGAATAACTAAAGAGGTCATTTAAGGATAGAGACACAGAGCAGAACTTAGGGTCATCAACCCATAAAACAGAAACAAAAGCCAAGAATGAAGTTTTGAACACCAAGAATACAAAAGAATGGTCTGTAGTAAGCAGGGTGTAAGGAAATAAATACCGTGGGGTAAGAGGACCTCTAGGCTACCCATGGCATGAGGAATAAAATACCATGGGGTGACGTGGTATACAGACAAAACACAGCAGTTCAGTAGTGTGCAACTCAGTGATAGAGAGTGTTCAGATGTCTCCTATATTGGGTCAATATCCAATATCTAGTACTCTGGCCACAGAAGACTAACCATGCAGCCAGGACAATGGAACTTTTCATGTTCTCAGAGAAAAGGCCCAAGGGAGCTGGGCCTTTAGCCTCACCACAAATGCAGAGAGCTAAGGGTGCGTGCATCCCCACCTCACTTTCTGGGCTTTTACAGGTAGATGCAGTGTGGTTGACTATGAGTTGATTGAGCCTGATTGAACAGCCAATCTTTCCATGCTGGAACTTTGGCTAAATGCGGAGCTCATTTCCTTATAGTTGTTGCTGAGGATGTTGGCTAAGAGCATCGGATGAAAACAGGTGATTCTGGGGGTGTCTGGAATGGGACCGTCACGTGGGGATGGAAAGGGGACAGAGGGCAGTGGTAGGGAATAAGACAGCTAGAATCAAGGGTAGCATGGAAACATAATACAGTAGAAACCGAAAACATCTGCATATGTGAAGATGAGCTCAATGAAATCAACAAATAATGGGAGACAGAGATCCACCTGGCCGTCTCTTGTCACCAGACGAAGTTTCTAGTAGTAGGTTTGGGTCACGTCTGAATTGTTGGCTAAAGAGATCCCACAGAATCCCCAAATAACCCAGGCTTTTGCCAGAACTTTCTAGGTTGCTCTCCACAAAAAGGTCAGAAAGTCCCCATTGCTGAAGACAACACAGACACAACACACTGAACATGGAGGTGTCAAGCTGGTACCCACAGAGAGCATTCACCCCTGTGTTCTAGCATCTTTGTTACAAGAAGGTATTCTGCATGCTATCAAAGAGAAATGTAAGCTGGGTGGTGGTGGTGCACGCCTTTAATCCCAGCACTCAGGAGGCAGAGGCAGGCGGATCTCTGTGAGTTCGAGGCCAGCCTGGTCTACAAGAGCTAGTTCCAGGACAGGCTCTAAAAAAGCTACAGAGAAACCCTGTCTCGAAAAACAAAAAAAAAAAAAAAAAAAAAAAAGAAAGAAAAGAAAAAAAGAGAAATGTAAACAACAAGACAGCCGTAGACCCTTTATTTACTATAGTATACCACCTCAAGACATGCTAGGGCAACAATGTCACAAAACTGGGAGTAGCCAGTTATGCTGGATAGTCTTATGTCAGCTTGAAACAAGCTGGGAACCTCCACTGAGAAAATATCTCCATAAGATCCAGCTGTAAGGTATTTTCTTGGTTGGTGATTTATAAGGGAAGACCCAGCCCATTGTGAGTGGTGGCATCCCTGGGCTGGTGGTCCTGGGTTCTATAAGAAGACAGGTTGAGCAAGCCCTGAGGAGCATGTCAGTTAGCAGCACCTCTCTCTGGCCTCTGCTTCAACTCCTGCTCTAAGGTTCCTGTCCTGTTTGAGTTCCTGTTCTAACTTTTTTGATGATGAACAATGATACGGAAGTATAAGTCAAATAACTCCTATCCTCCACGACTTGCTTTTTGGTCGTGGTGCTTCATTGCATTAATAGAAACCCCAACTAAGACACCAAGCAACAATTGATCTGATGTAAGGCTCACACCACGAGATGGAACCCATACCTGATACTGCTTAGGTGATCAAGACCCTAAGCCTAGATAACCCAGGAACCTAGGGCAAATCCAAATAATACTGGCCTAAAAAGAAATGTAATGATAAAATGATTCCTAAAGGTATTTGGCTATATTCATAGATCAGTGTATTTATTTGGGAGTTGGGTAGTGGGCCCCTCAAAGTGCAAAGAGCCAAAAGAGTTAAACAAAACCCTGCAATCAACAAACCCAATCTCATCAGGGGTCTCCTATGGGTAACCACAGCCGCTCTGATTAAGACATTAATGACTATGCTGAGCCTGGTTCCACGACGTTTGGTAAGACACATTCTTGCAGAAGTTTGGAAAGAAATGATAAGCAATGTTTGCCCCTTGGTGGAGTTTCCTGCATGCTGATGGGCCTGGGATTAGCTAAGACATTCATTTAAAAGGCACCATTTGTATCTGGTGGACCTATAGTTCAGAAGGAAGTGGGTCCCTTGGGGAGTCTGGATTCTTTGATGTTTTGTTTTGTTTTTTTTTTTGTTTTTTTTTTTTTTGTTTTTTCGAGACAGGGTTTCTCTGCAGCTTTTTTAGAGCCTGTCCTGGAACTAGCTCTTGTAGACCAGGCTGGCCTCGAACTCACAGAGATCCGCCTGCCTCTGCCTCCCGAGTGCTGGGATTAAAGGCGTGCGCCACCACCGCCCGGCTGGATTCTTTGAAACATGGAACATGAATGGAAATGCCTCCAACACATTCACCATGACTTTCACTGACTGTTCTGTCTTGAACAGATAGAGCAAGATGGATTCTAGCAGGGCAAGCAGCTGTGTAAGAGGTCATGTGACCTACGGAGGCTTTCAGACTTAGCGTACATAGAATTTCTTTAATAAATGTTGATCTTCACACAAAGTACAGGTGGCCAGGCTTCCCCTTTAAGCTGCATACTCAGAAGGGTATGGTGTTTCTCTGCTGTGTGGTGCAAGGTCTAACACAAAGAGTGGTTCTTGGGAGATTGCCTCAGGTGCTGCCATTACAGGTGACACAGTACACATATGTGGAGTTTGAGGTGATCGCTAAATATTTTTCCGGATATACTTCTCTCCTGAGTAAGGGTGCTGCTGAGGTATAGTTGAAACTCAAAAAGTTCCAAGTCACAATGTCACCCAAACAGCCCGCAATTCCATAAAGTTTGGCATGAACGGTTACTTGTAATTACCAGAGAGAGTATATGACATTGACCTTACCGGGTAGGGTGTACGAAATGAAATAAAACAGAGCTTATGTTCAATGTTTACACACACTAGGAAAACACTCTCAAAGGTAGGCAGATACTCAAACTGCAGGAATGTGACTACAAGACACCAGGAGGCTGAAGCTTTGCTGTATAACACGTTACTAGACTGAGACGAGAAGATCGGCTCTCTGGTTTGAGTGACGCTCAGGCTTTGGCTATTGAATGGTTCTACACGCAGAGAAAACGAGAAAATTGAGAAGTGGGTAGGAGGCATTTTCTTGGAAGGTTTGAAAGAGAATGTGCCCTATGGGTCCATATATTTAAGCACTTGATCCTCAGTTCGTGGCCCTGTTTGAGGAGGTCTGGAAGGTCAGGCGTTGTCGGGGGAAATACGTAACTGGAGGCAGGCTTATTTCAGTTCCTCCTCACTCTGCTTCTGTGTGTCATCCGGAACGTGAACTCTGAATTCTGCTCCAGTACGAGGTAGAAGGGACCAGACAGGGAAGGATGTGTTGGCCCGGGCAGCACTGTCAAACTGGAAAGTCAGGGCTTCGGTTCTGAAGTGCAGGCCACTGAAAAGTTTGCTTCATAGTAGGCAAGCAGAGCCCAGAAGTAAACAAGCAGCTGAACTGACTTCAGGGAAATTGCAGAGGCTATCAGGTGGAGGGAGGATCACACTTCCAACAAGTGGTGCTCAAACCTTGTACTGTCATATATGCACTGCGTTTCTTTCTTTCTTTTTTTTTTTGTTTTTTTTTTCGAG
Source organism: Arvicola amphibius (assembly GCF_903992535.2). Lineage (NCBI taxonomy): Eukaryota > Metazoa > Chordata > Mammalia > Rodentia > Cricetidae > Arvicola > Arvicola amphibius. The sequence continues at coordinate 818,234 of NC_052049.1, forward strand.
ACAGAGTTTCTCTGTGGCTTTGGAGCCTGTCCCGGAACTAGCTCTTGTAGACCAGGCTGGTCTCGAACTTACAGAGATCCGCCTGCCTCTACCTCCCGAGTGCTGGGATTAAAGGCGCGCGACGCACTGCGTTTCTTGTGAGTACATTGATTTCGGTGTTGTTTTCTTATGCAGTGTGATAGTTTCTGCTTTTTAATCGAGGCATTCATACCCTGAATGCTTGACATGAGGACTGCTTTGGTTGGACTTCTGTCTACCAGCTTGCCCCTGGCTTTCTATGTTTTTCTGGTATGTTCTCGGTCCTTTGTCAGATCAAGTAGCTTTAGTTTCATTCTGCTTGTTGAAATGTTCTGACTGTTGCTTCATTCATTGCGTGTAGTAGGCACCATCTCACTGTGCCTTTCACCGATAGCTTTACCCTGACGTGCAGCAGGAACACTCGACTAGAGTGCACTCCCTTTAGCTTTTGGGCTGTCAGCTTCAAACATTTTGCTGTACACGTTATAAACTGGAGAATGCATTGCCAACTGGACAACAGGCGACCATCCTCCAAAAGAGATTTAAACAGTGAAGAAAACTTTTGCTATTTTTCTCTTCCTAACTACCTTTTCTTCTTCGGTGGTATGAACCCAGATTTCCAAACCCTCTCATTCATCATGGGACTAAAGGACTTGCTACTGTGTTGAGGAGGTTATTGGTGATACATTGTTCTCTTCGTTTCCTGTGTCTGGAAGTCCTGTTTCTCTGTGTTGCAAGCTGTTTTTGCTGGGCAGAGCCTGACTGCTCAGCGGTTCCTTTGGAATCCATGCTTTGCAGATGGTCACTTGTTCTGCAGTTCTTGTCTGCAACTCAGAAGTTTGTCTTCTTCTGGTTGGATTTTCTGTATTGTCCCTTTGGTGTTGATGTTGAGCATTGCTGTGGCCTGGGGGATCTTCCTTTGTGTCTCTCTCATTTTTTTTTCATGTGACAGTTTATAGTTTGCATCAAATTGGGAAGATGACTTCCTGGATTTTTTTTTCTTCCCTCTTCTCTGGGAACCTGCTGGCTAGCACATAAATTAGTGGTTTGAATCTCACAGATAGGACAATCCTGTTTTGTTTTGGATTTTTTGGTCTTTTTTTCTCAGTTTCATTTCTAATTTGCCTTTTCTTTTGAGATATTAATCTGATATCAATCTCAAGCAGCATATTTTGAATCTTAGGGTCTACATCTGTGTTTTTTACATCTTCCATATATCTCCTAAGCAAATTCAGTCTCCCGCCAACCTGCTTTCTGTATGATAGAAAATTCAGTCTCCCCTCCAGCCTGCTCTCTGTATGATAGAATAATGCAGTTGTGATGACCGTCAAGGAATCTGCTGCTTCTACCACCTGAGCAACTTCCGAGCCTGTTGGTTACAGGTTACAGTTTCCTGCCTGATTGCATGCCAATTTGATTTGACACCAGACACTATAGATTTATTCACCCGAGACCCTTATGACCTGGCCTTCCTTCTGGAGAGGCATCTTCATCCCCTGTTCCTTCTAACCTGAGCAACTTTTTGTAGCTTAGAAGCAAGCCAGCACCCAACTAGCTCTCACAGAACCAGACAGGCAGGCACTGGTCACCATTTCTTGGCACGCAGCTTGCATCCCTCGCTGCTGAGTGGGTTGCACAGTTCAGTTCTGTCTGTGGGCAGCTTCGTGTAGATGAGAGACACACTCATCCTGACCCAACCACTTTGGGACTGACTGAGTTCCCAAAGATTAACTCTAGTACCAGGCACATGGTCTGTGCTGCTGCTTTAGTTTGACAGAGAGTTTAAATTTTTACATAGTTAGAGTCCTTTCCCTGGATGGGATCAATTTCTGAAGAATTGTCTTCAACCATGTTCACCAATTTATTGCCTTTGGATCTCTTGATGCTGCTTAACTGGCGCTGAGGTACCAAGTGCGCCATCCTGAGGGATTCAGTGTCTTGAGGAAGGAACCTTTCTTCTAATGCAATGCCCCCCCCCCCTTTTTTTTTTGACCTGGAAGTTCTCCTTGACTCAGAGTTCATCAGCACAAGGAAACCTTACGAGCTGCCCTGTGTTGAGTCAGCCTACGGTATTACCTTTCCTATCCCTTCACTTTCTCCCTGTGCTTACCCTGCATATACTTAGATATTGTATTCTTCATTCAGCCTAACAATTGCTGTTGGGAGTTTTAGTCTGTGTTTAATGGAAATACTGACATGAAGAGGTTTAAATTTAGCACCTGGCTATTTTATATTTGTTTTTACCTTCCTTTGCACGCCTCCTACAGTCCTGTCTAGTTTGGATAAAACTCATGTTTACACACTTGTTTCCTTTAGAAGACTTGCTGTATATTTCTGTTTGTGTAGCCCTGGCTATCCCCGTAACTCACTCTGTAGACCAGGTTGGCCTTGAACTCAGAGACCCACCTGCTGACGCCTCCCAAGTGTTGGGATTAAAGGCGTGACACACCTTTTAATAGTGTACCTTCAGAGAACACCTAGCTTTTGTGCTCAGCTCAGCTTTTTGTATTTTTTGTGATTACTGTTGACACTGTTGGCAATGATGAACTGGCTCACTGGCTCAGCTTTTGCTTACTAAAAATGTCTTTATTTTGCTTGACGATAGAAAGGTATTTTTAAACACAGAATTCCAGGCTGGCTTTTTTTTTTCTTTCTCTCTTTAATTTTGAGGATGCCACTGGCTATCTAGCTAGCATAGTCAGAGGCCAATGAGTAATTGGTGGCCATCAAGGAGTTGACAGCTGTCAGTCACCAAGAAATCAGCAGGTACTGAGAACTTGTTGGCAGTCACAGTCAGAGACAGCTCTGGTCATTGAGAAACTGGTTGTCCCTGAGGGTTTGGCTGTCATTGAGAAGTCATCTGCCAGTCACAGTGAACTTGGCTGCTAGTCACTGAGAATTTGGTTCAGCTGGTATTCACCGAGGAGCTGGCTGACAGCTACCAGACCCTAGCCAGTGGGCACTCAGCAAACACCTGGGCAGGCTCTGTGACTTGGAAGCACACACATTTCTCCTGGAAACCCTTGTGTTTTCCTTTCAAATCATCTTACATTGTGTGTTTGTGTGGCGTGTGAGTGTGAAACTGTGCCAGGCACACAGGGGAACTTGTGGGAGTTTTTCTCTCCTTCGACCACGTGGGTCGTGGGAGGTCAAACTCGGATCATCAGGCTTAGTGGCAAGCACCTTTTCCAAGGCCTGGCTTGCTTGGTATTTGTTCAATTGGGTGCTTACTGAGATGCCTCTTTTATGTCTGCGTTTATAGATTTGGGGGAAATTATGGTTATTATCTTGTCAAATATTTTTTTTTTTTTGTCCTTGAAAGGTTATCTGACCATGTTTCTCGGGCTACTCATTTCTTTTCTCTGTATTTTCTGCCCATTGCTAAGCTTCATCCAGGTTTCTGTTTCTTCCTTCAGGGCATCATCCACTAGGATTTTCTCAGGTGTGACATGGTATGCATGAGTTTGTTTCTTCCCACAAGCCCAGTGCGAATCTCATAGATCCTTTCTAAGTGGCTGGAAAAGAAGAGTGGGGACCAAATGTGGATCAGCTGTGGAGCTGCTCAGTAACTACTTAGCCTGGTCGAAGTCGTGCTTGAATTCCCAGACCTAAAGCGGGAACCACTCTCGGATCTGCCAGCTCCCCCAAGTAGGCCGATTGCTATGGTCCTTTCCATCACAACTGGAAAGGCTTCTTGATTGATATGAACCCCAAGTACAGACTCGGCTTCTAGGTTTTCCTGCCAACACCACCTGAAGAGCAGTGAGGGGCCTATTCGTGACTGTTCATCTCCCACTCATGGCTACAGAACTCACTACATAGCCAAAACCTTGAAGGATGCAGGGCTGGGCTGACGTTGGAGGTGGACCTGCGATTTTGGGCTGCTTTCCCCAGACAGAATGGTGCCGTAACCGAGAACTAGTGCACACGACTAATCATGGCCAGAAAAGCACCTGTAACTGAGAAATTAGCAATGTTTCGGTTATATTTGGGGATGTCCTGATGACTGTGCCCCTGTTCTAAATGCTCCCTTTGCCTTCTCAAAGTCCTCCTCCACTCGGCTGTACTCCTGCCTACGACCTTGGGTATGGCCAGGTGACCATTCTGCCCAGTGAGGCAGGAGGGTGACTGATAAATACCAACACAGTGAAGACTCTTCACCTCCCTGCATCCGACAGGCAGTCTCCAGAGGGGCTGACCTCCCTGCCATCTGACAGGCAGTCTCTGGTGGGGCTGGCCTGTCAGCCTGGGACAGGGATAGTAACAGTGGGCAGGGGTATCTGGGAGGATACTGAGGGAAGAAAGGGAGAGGAGAAACATTGTCATTAAATTACAATCTCAAAATCAACCAAACAAAGCTGAGAGCTACCCTGTCCTGTGTGAGAAATAGATCTTTTTTGCTGACTTCAGCTCTCTGTGGCCCTTATCTGTTACTGTGTAACTTGGCCTGGGCAAATCCACAGGCCCTGCCTAAGATTCTGCTTCTCCTTTCATGCTGGAATACTTTGCTCTAAGAGCCTCTGTCCCCAACACCAGAGGTTTCTACCTGGGACCACAAGACAAATGCTGCACCAAGTTAAACAACTGTCAGCCCTGGAGTTGCCTCTTTCCTGACTCAATGTATGACAAAGGGCCACTGTCATGAAACTGGATAGAACAGGTAGAGGAGCACCCAGTATCTCTCTGTGTGCCTATTGGCATTGTCATGATTAAGACTGGGACTAGGGCGCTACCAAACCTGGGGTCAGGGGAGCGTAAATAGGTACCGGGAGATCTGTGCCATCCTATGGTGAGACATAGGAACGAGGACAGGTCAGCCATGGTACTGTGTACTGCTTGACTGGGCATGTGCATACCTGCGCACATGTGTGCCTGCTTGTGTGTGAACTTGCACATCGGCTGGTTAATTGGTTACTCATTCTTCCCACTTCTCGGGAACCCCCATCACTTTAGACAAGGAACATCAGGAACGGTGAACAGTGAACTTTGAAACTCAGTTTTTCCGTAAGAAAATGTTTAGATTGGCTCCTGACCAAACTCAGCTCATCGGAAGGTGGAGACATGGCTGGTGGAATTAATCTTCCCGGGAGAAGGTATAACCTCGTGTTTATAGGCATGACTCCAGCACCATGCTGGGAAATGCACAGGAATGTAACCTACAATCTGTAGAGCTAGGGGTAGTGGTGGGGAGTACAATCCCTACTCTGGTTCCATGTAGAACACGTTGTTTGCCTGGTTGCTGTCCTGCATGTGTGTGGCCAGTGTGTGCTTGGAGCTGCAGTATCTCCCATGTTCTTGAGCAAAATGATTGCAGGTGACCACTTCCTGAACCAGCTCTGCCTGGAAAGCATGCGGCTCATGTCTTGGTTTGACTCTTTCAACAAACCAGGCATGGCGGTGCATGCCTTTAATCCCAGCACCTGAAGGCAGAGGTAGGTGAACCTCTGTGAATTTAAGGTTAGCTTAGTCTACATAATGAGTTCCAGGACAGCTGAAGCTGGTGAGATTCTGTCTCAAGAAATAAGTCAAAACAAATTTCAAAAATCTTAAATATACTTAGTGTCAGAACTGATGGTCATTTAAAAAATGACAAGTTCATCAAAAAAAAACCCAAAGGAGAGGGATGGAAAGATGGTTCAGCAGTAAAGAGCACACAGTTTGCTTCCTAGCACCCACAGGGACAGCTCACAACCACCTGTAACTTCAGCTGTAGGGTATCTGACACCTTTGATCAGACCTGCAAGGGCACATGCATTCATGTGCACAGAAACATAATAAAAACTGATAAAAAAATAATTCTTAAAACACAGGGTGTAAATAAAACTTGTGAAACAGTATCAGGTTAGACCCTATTTTCTCACTGCATGGAGCCCAAACCGACATGCTAGTGTCCCACTGTTCTGATAAACATCAGCCATCTATTCTGGAGACTGACTCAGGTCTCCAGGCTTCTGCAGCAAGCACTTAGCGACTGAGCTATCCCCTCAGCCTTCACCAAACCTTTTTGAGGGTCTAGTTCTTCAGCTGCTGTTTTTACTTCTGTTTCTCCATCTTTTATAGTGGTTCCACAGGATGAATCTGCTGACAAACGTGCTCACAGTTACACACGCATCACGCATAAGAAACACAGAATCGGCCTGCTGCATCAAAGAGATGCACGCATGTCCTGTGGGTGAGAGTGGAGCTCCGGGCTCCAACACTGCCAGGAAAGCTTCCGCACACAGCTGTAGGCGCTTTCCAAGCCTAAAAGATGAGCTCACCTTGATGGGCTTCCCTACCAGGCTGAGAAAAGTCTGTTGTCTTTCCACTGAGAGGCATTTAACAAAACACACTCAAGCCTGTAAAACTTTCCGTTGTGTTGTGTTTATTCCACCAAAAACCTGAAGACCGCACCCCAAAGGAGCCTGCAGGCAGGGCGGGCACAGCCCCAGCCCCCGCTTGCTATGTACATTCACAGTTCTGAGCGCGGACTGAGGTTACTATCAAGAGTAATCAGGAGAATGAACGTCCGTCCCAGGTCTGCTCAGGATTCCCTCAATATGCCCGGGGGCACTCCACAGGAATCCTTCACTTGCAGAAGGAGGGGCAGAGCCCCAACCTCGGGACCTCTTAGTTCATCAGTCTCCTTCATAGGCCTTTTAGTGGCTTTTCTCTTCTGGAAATTTGTACTCTACAGTTATAAAAACCAACCCGTTGGCTACAAAGGCTGTGTTCACATTTCATTCATACCTAACAAGCTAAGAGCCCAGAATCCAAGCTCCCTGCCCATCCTGCGGCAGTGTGGCGCTGTGTGGCTGAGGTTGAGGGGCTCTGTTTACGTATTTCTCTTGGGGGAAGCACACACTAACACTCTCTCTGAGAAAGTTAGTAAGTAAACACCTGTTCCTGCACTTACTAGCCTGGTGGTCATTTTTTATAGCAATGCCCCGGATGTAAAAATCTAATTTAGGAGTAAAAAACAAAGTTACAAAGCAACCATTGCTTACAAAACAAACTAAACCTACGGTCACTGTTGTGCTTTAAGGATGAGTTTTTCATATAAAAAGATGAAACCAGGTAATGCCAAAGGGGCCAGCCTGGACCCTGTTCCTTCCTGACTTCATGGGGTGGCCAAGCGCAGTAAACTGTGTGGTCTGTCCCCTGCAGCTGTCATCCCCACAGAAGGTCATCTGTGCTCAGAGGGTGGCTGCTTTCCTAAGTCACCATGTTAGGAGAGGATGGTGGGCTTTGGATAGGATCTGCTGGCTCATCTCAGTATGTCTGCTCCAAGGCCTAGAATGACATCATCAAGACAAGGGGGTGCCTTCCAGTTCTTTCCCTCTGCCTGATTCTTTACTCACATTCAATGCTCACCAGTTACATGAAGTAGATTTTGTTATATTGAAACTGAAATAGCGAATTGGCAATGCTTATATATATATATAAAAAAAAAAAGATGGGGATTCAGGAAGGCTTAAGGAAAGCAGAGGATGCTGGAGCCAATCCTTGTGGCTAAATGTCCCATGGACCTAAATGGGAGGAGGGCAGAGAGACCCTTTAAACTGTGGCCACCAGAGACAGCCTCAGAATCTATCAAAAACAAGCCTGGAAATAAATATCCATAAGCTAACACAAAAAATGGAGTAGAAAACCAATTTTCTTTCTTTTTTTTTTTTCTTTTTTAAAAAAAATGTTGAATGTTTTCCAAAGTACCTAAGTGAGGTTTATAAAATAGTCACAGGCTCCTGCACAAACACAGAAACACTTATCATCGGGTGATGCTCCCTCACATCGTGAGCCAGAGATGGCAGAGGCACGGAAGCAGGACAAGGTGACTGTTCCAGGATAGGTGTGTGCAGCGTGTGTGTGCAGAGGCCCCACACTGCACACCATACAGACAAGGAGAAAGACCGACACACACTCAAGACCAGCGTATTCGAGGTGAGTTACACAGCCAGACCTGTGCCCACTCAGCCTGTGGAGTCCCGCCCCACAGGGAGGCCCCGAGCACCCACCTGCAGGTGGGATATACACACAGCTTCCCTGCAAATGCCCAGCTGGGCCCTGAGACAGAAAACAAATACATCACAAGTCTTATGGACCTCGGGTCTGCAGACAGAGAGATGGCGTGGGAAGACAGGGAGATGTGGATGGCACAGCACACACACAGGCTCCAGGCCGCTGGAGGCAGGCGGTGATGCAGGAGGGGCCTCATCCCTCCAGAATCGCCCTTTCTAGTCCACTTTCTTACAAGAATTCTTTCTCCCAAAGTCTGAGTTTTCAGGGCTGAAGTCAATGCAGAAGCCATTGGGAGTTGGTGCTGGGGGTGTCTGTGCACAGGTGTCAAAATGTGTCTGATCAGGGTACAAATAGTCCTCCGCGAAGTCGGGGTACATCTCTGCAAACTCATGGAAGTCATCTGCAAAGACAAGGAAGTTGATTATTGGGACCGAGAGAGCCTCATCACCAGCCAATGGTCAGAGATCCCCCAGAAAGGTCGACACCCGTGTGATGACCAGGAATCCCTCAGGTCAGGGACTAAGAGCAGGCTATGGCAGAGGGGCCCGAGATAAAGACTGTGGGTGCTGGCACCTAGCGGAAGCTTCCTGGAGAGCACCTCCAATGCAGCTGGGGTGGGTGTTCCCCGGGTCAGAAGCCTCTGTAACTTTTGCCTGGTGTGGGCTCTAAGCTTTAAGCTTCCTTCTAAATCACAGGGAGAAACTGAACCCAGGGTCATTGTTTTTTTCTGGGTTTCAGGAGAACCTTCTCCAGGGGATCCAATGCTATGTGGGGAGGGGGCAGCTTAGGGTGTGGAGATGGGGAAGGGGTTCCATTCACGTCCCCAGGCCTCCTGAGGCCATGCTTTCTTTTGCATACCTGGGCTGGAGTGTCCACTAAATCCTACCCCTGCTTGGGGACGACACTGTATTGGACCATTTGGAGTCCTGGCCTCCAGCTGCTCTTCCCTGCTAGAGATCTTTCCTTCTGATTTGAGTTACTGAAAGCTGTGTCAAAGTTGTTTACCAGCTCTGCTTCATGAGCACGTGTTGCCTTGGCCTTGAGGATCAGAGGATAAGGTTTTCACCTGTTGGCCCACTTGACTGTTGGGTATGTAAGCCTCCAGGGTGCTATTGAATAAGGGGCTTCTTACCAGTGACTAGAGGTCATGTCTCTGTCTCTCTGTCTATGTGTGTTTGTGTTTCAACCTCCAGCCCCTTGCCTGAAGCTCGGGAACTGTATGGTAGCGCACAGAGCGCAGACAGGCGTTGTGATCTGCAACACTGTTCTGACTCCACTTACCAAATGTGATTCTTCCCTTCTCCTCTTGGTCAATAGCCTGGAACAAGTCAGTCACTGTTAGTTCTGGTACACCCAGTGCGGTCTTGAGGATGCAGGACAGGTTGGCCTCATCTATGCTGCCATCCTCAGGTGATCCATACATCTGCAAGGGACAGCGAAGAGTTACCCTGGGGGTCCTTGTTCTGGTGTTCATCAGGTCTGGTACATCTTCCCCAGTGGTCCTGTTCCCACCTTGTTAAGACAGCTGGCACTGTTGAGAGGGTGGTGCCTACGAGTACCCAGCAGAGGCATGCATGTCTGTCTCTACTGTCCTTTGCAGGTCCCTCATGGACATGCAACACGTCTTGGGCGAGACTTGCATGCTGTCATAACCGTGGGAGCAGAGAAACAAGTAGAGGGAGATGGAGTGAAGACTCAGCTCTAGCAGGGAGCAGCAGAAGGACTCAGGGTGCCAGGGCAAAGCCAGGGCCAAGCTGGGGCTGCAGGGCTCTTGTAGGAAGACCCAGGCAAGCAGAACAGTGTGCCTCGCCTGCCACCTAGTGGCCAAAGGATAAACTGCAGCATCTTTCGGTTGTGAGGCCGTGGTTTTGAAGAAGGCAAGTCTACATACATGTCTAATCAGAAAACTATGCTGTATGGGGAAAAAGACAAGGTGTCCCCAAAGTCCCTATGTGAAAGTTTTTCTACAAGAGTGACATTAACATGGAAAACCCCAAAGGGGGCGAGAATGTAGGAGCGTAAACGTCTCTTGGGTCTTCTCACGGTCACAAAGCTGTTTTACACCTTGATATTTGGCCCTAACTGTGGTGTGAGGAAGGCATCAAAATCCTTACACCACATCCCAGGGTGCTGCAGTGTGGCACAAGGAACCTAATGAACTCTTGCTTTGCAAAGCCGGAGTTGGTGGAATCATTCACTGGTCTGCCTAGGGTCTTAGTTAGATTGAGCAAAAAGATGATTGTTTTCCCAGAAAGTCATGGGACACTGAGCTTTCTTATAGGACACCCCACTGACACCTTGTCCCTGTCAATACTGTCTAACATTCCCAGGGCTACAGGACAAGCATGGGTGCAGGTGGGGGGCCTGTCTGAGAGGTAGCAGCTGGCCCAAGGAGTAGGTGCAATGGGGCAAAGCTATCTATGGCACCACAGTGGGGATGTGGCCCCAGCGTGACTGCCAGGACATCTGGTTTCCTGCCACACTTGTTCTCAGGCGGCTGTGAGAGGCTTGGACTGAGAGCCGCTTGCCACTGTCGCCCACAACAGACTCTACTCGATGCCGTCAGAGTCCAAGCGGGGCTGCGCCACCAGAACAGAACGCAGTGTAGATACAGCAGGGCCAGGCTTCTCCAAACAGCCAGCAAGTATTGACCCTATTGACTCCTGGAGAGATCACATAAGCTGCTACCTTGGCAACCGGGGGCACTGCCCAGCGCTGCTCTGGACTGGTACAGCAGTAAGGGGAGCTTTTGGAGGTCACGAGAGATGAGGGTTACCTGACACCTCTGAGCATATCTGTGTGTGTGTGTGGGGGGGGGGTTCTCAGAGAATCATGACTCTGAATGTGGGTGGTACCATCCCATGGACTGTGGTGAGCTGGGCACCACACTCCTTGGGCTCTGTTTTCTGGCTGTGACTTCCAGGCAGCCGCTGCCTCACAAGGCTGTTGCCATGCCGGATGGCAGTCCCTCAAACGATAAACCAAAACAAATCCTCCCTCCTTGAAGCGGCTTAAGATTTATTGTATTATTCATGTGTAAGTGTGCGTGTGAGAGCCTGCATGTATGTATACGTACCATGAACATGCACAGACCCAGAGAGGCCAAAAGAAGGAACATCGTGGTGTGGCATGAGTCATCTGGCATGGGTGCTGGGAACTGAACTCAGGTCCTGTGTAAGAGCAGCAAGTGCTCTTAACCACTGAGCCATCTCTCCAGTCTCTCAATGGCTTGGTATTTGGTTACAGTGTTGACAACTTACACAACTGGGTAACTAATATACTGAATGGTGACTCCAGTTAGCAATAGAGCTTACGTGTGCTAAGAGGGGTCTTAAAGGGTCTTACAACATAACAGGAATTCTTACGCTTTGAACTATAAAGGGGGAGATTTTCAAGGGTGGAGACACAGGCAAGGAGCTACTCCTATGTTGGGAGCAGTGAGACCCCCAGATCCTGAATTTCTTGTAATCCCCTGTTCTGAGTGCCTACAGCTGCTCTGAGCACGAGACTTTCAGGAGTTCCTGATGGCAGGAGAGTGGTTTCTGGTGGGTTTGGCTGGGGCGTGGCTATCTCTATATAATCTGCCCCTGAACACAATAAAGGGGGCATTCTTGGGGAATTCAAGGATGACCCGTGTCTCTGTCTGTATGTGTTTGTATATTTTAACCTCCTGTCCCTTGCCCGAATCTCGCGAACTGGGTGCCAGCGCACCGAACGCAGACACGGGGGCGTGGTGTGCGGCAATTGGAGGTCTGCACCAAGATTTCTGCAATTGGAGGTCTCCACTGAGATTTCGGCACTCCTAGGCTTGCCTTGTAACAGCATTAACGGAGGATGGAGATACACCTTGAATGGTGGCATCCCATAGGCTGGGATCCCAGACTGAATAAAAAAAAAAAAGGGGGGAGCCGGGCGGTGGTGGCGCATGCCTTTAATCCCAGCACTCGGGAGGCAGAGGCAGGCAGATCTCTGTGAGTTCGAGGCCAGCCTGGTCTACAAGAGCTAGTTCCAGGACAGGCTCTAAAAAAGCTACAGAGAAACCCTGTCTCGAAAAACCAAAAAAAAAAAAAAAAAAAAAAAAAAAAAAAAAAAAAAGGGGGAAAAGCAAGAAATCAACTGAGCATCTACATTCATCTCCTGCTTTCTAACTCCAAATGCCAAATGCAGCACAGCCAGGCACTTCACAGCCCAGCCTCCATGACTTCTCCACTATGACTGTATCTCCTCAAACCACAGCCCTAGATGAACTTTTCCTCTTACAACATGCTTCTTGCCAGGAATTTGTCCCAGTAATAAGAAGAATAACTAACAGATGCACACACCCCACTCAGGGAATCTACTTACCTTGAACGCCAGCTGGATGGTGGCCAGGGTCTGGGATGGCCTGCACACCACAGACAAGGCGACCACATATTCACGGAGATCTATCTCACGACCACCGCTCTGCAAAAGAGAAGCACAAGGGACCTTCTGGCTAACTGCTTCATCCCAGCCTGATGTGGCAACATCTACATGTGTGAAAAGCATGATTTGGAAGATGATTCCCGGGCACGCTTGCTAAAACCCCAGTCGGTTCTCAAACGTGAAGCTTCACCAGAAAGCAAGCCAAGGCCTGCCCGCCTGCACTCAGAGAACAGGCGAGCCAGCATCTTTGTTGGGCTTGTGCCACTGAGGGCCACTTACACGTGGACAAGCCAGAGGTTTGCTCCAAGCTCCCCAGTGGACCCACCTCGTCAAACAGTGAGAACATGTCCTCCAGAGCATCTGAGACAGGAACCTCCAAGTAGGCTGCAAACTCTGGGAGCCCAATCTTCTCTCCTCTCTTCATCCTTGCACTCTCTGAATATTTGTCTAGATCTTTCTCAAGATTTTCTGGTTTCAATCTAAATAAAAACACGAGAAAGATTTATTGATAAAACCCTAGCACAGAAACTAAAACAGGAGGCTTACTATAAAGCTTGGAGACTCATCAAAATATTTTTAAAATTTTCTTAACAAGCAGCAAGTTAGTTTCGGAGCCTGGTGTGTCCTCAGTTTACAAGATGCCAGGTTTTGTCTCTGCGTCTAACTGTCTGCCCCTTGGGTGTGTTCCCATATAGTGTACAGGGGTAGCACCCATACACCTGGCTGGTTTCCAGAAAGATTCTTAAAGTCTGTCTACGTGGCCCGCTGATGACATCTGAAACCCAACAGGTCCCTTGCAACCTCGGCAGCACTTGGTTCTCACGAAGGCTTGAGAGCTACAGGCTACTCACCCGAGGCCCCTCACGAGCCTGGCGAACTCTAGCAGGCAGGTGTCAGCAGGCAAGCGGAGCTGTCCTTCTGCCAAAGCCAGCTGGCAATCCTCAAAGGTGTAGTCAGTTACCGAGACTCCCAGAGCCCTAAAGAGAGGGATCCTGCCATCAGGCTCCATGGCACTGGTCCTCACCCACCAGTAGGAGGAACCATAGCAGTTGTAAGGGAATGAGGGTCTGAGGGAAACCAGGGTAGGTAGCTCCTGATGGCCTTCAGGGGAGCACGGCTCTAACAGACCATCCCAGGCCAAGAAGAGAGCCCAGAGGTCACGGAGGCACGAAGTTACGGGACACCCAGTCATTCAGATGCCAGGCAAACACGGGCCTCCCCTCATCACACACCCCTGCCTGCCTGAGACCACGATGGGTACGTACTCCCTCCTGGGAGTGCAATAGGGGCTCTAGACCAGGCCTTTGCTGATGTCTTGGTGCGCTATTTTAACCACAGAAAACATTATTTTAACTCATATATCAAGAAAGGAAATACCTATGAACACAGACAGAAGCCAAAACAAGAGTGACTATCACTGCCTATAAACACAGACAGAAGCCAAAACAAGAGTGACTATCACTTCCCAAGGACATACCCTGCCCAGGACACCTGAAAACAACGAGTTCTGCTGCATGACACATGCCGTGAGCACACTGGCTGGCAGTGCTCAGACACCAACGGGATTCCTGCAAAGCCACTGCAGAAGCACACACACCGAGCACTCAGGTTAGCAGGGAAACCTCTCAACTCTCGTCCCCAGATTCGTCAGTGCTGAGAGCTCATCAGACCGCTGATGAGGTCTGGCATCCAGCAGCAGCTTGGGATTGTGGTGAAATGGCATGTTCCCAGTGGAGTCTCAGGAACATGAGGTGAGCTGGAAGGGAGGAGCTTGTCCAGGTCAGAGCCTGGATCCCAGGCTTACTCTTCTGGGTCTAAGGGTGTGGACAGCTCTGCCACCATGTTACTGAGCTGGATACAGGCAAGCAAGAAAAGCCACTGTTGTCTCCAGGAAGGAGGTCCCTCCCATGGTCTGTCAACAGGAACATGGAGGGAATGGGTGAGAGAACCACAAAAAGAGTCCCAAACAGGAACCGACACCCTGCAGCTGGAATGCTCCCCAGAGCCAGCCAGGATGGGACTTTTACAAGAAGAGTCCTAGAAGAGAAGAAACAGGATGTGGCCAGCAAAAGCCTCAACTGAAGCCCTGGGTGACAGTGCTTCAGTTCCACAGGAGCCCTGTAGGTACACCCACAATCTGCACTGAACATCTCTTGGCACACGAGCTGTCCAGATCTGCAGCTGCTTGTCCCTGCTGCCATCCCACTAATACCACGCAGGACTGTGGTCTGTACAACTGTGACGTGTGTCCACCCTACATGTAATTAGTGTAGCGCAGCCCCTCAGCTTGAATGGGTCCAGAGGAGCTATACAGAATCATCCCACAGGGCCTCTGCAAGAGGTCCAGGTCCTGTCCTAAGAACTGAATTGTCTATAAAGGCCATGTTAGATTTCACAAAAACAAAACAAAACAAAGCAAAAAAACAACAAATATTTTTCCCCCTGTATTAAACACATTTATTGAAGAAAACTCATTAAATGCATTATGGAAGAAAACTCATTAAAACTTCCCTGAGAACCTCCTTTAGAAAAATGGGCTTTCCGCTCTTTGGGCTATTGGCCAGGGCTGTCCAAGAGACTTCCAAAACACCATAGGCTACTGTTATTGCCTTTGGTTGTCCCCAAAGGTAGCGAGTGAGTCCACATTGCTGAAGACAGCAGGCACTTTGCACACAGGGTCAGGACGCCTAGGTGTTGGATCTGACCTTAAAGTCTCCTTCCTGAACACTAGTTTTCTTGGACCCAGAGCTGTACCCATCAGTCCTACTCAGCTATGAGGCCTAGGAACCACGATGCTGACTATAATGGCACTGGATTGGTGTGCCTAACGGCACAGTAGTGGCACACATACCTTGGTGGCAACCAGACCTGCTCAACGAGAGGAAAACCATGCTTGGTGCTGGAAACTTAGCCAACTGCCTAGGGCTACTGCAGTCATGAATCTCGGAGAACTTAGAACGGCTACTTTATTAAACCGACATAATCCCTAACTACATTCTAAATATATGTTCGTATACCCAGGGATAAGTAAGTGTAGTCCTCACCCCTCATCAAAGAAACTTTTCTTTGCAATTCAGACTACTGTGGAAAACCACAATCAGTCATAATACAGAATTGTGGAGCCCAGTGCCAACTGATACAGCTACAACACAACTCCTGCACCTAAGGCTTGGGAATCCTCGTGGAAGAGGAGGCAGAAAGATTGTGAAAGCCAGGAGTAGGGAGTTTGCTGTAAGATTGTGTCTCTTAGAAATATTAGAGAAGCTACACCCACAACGCCTCGTCAACACAGCCTAATCATGACCTGAAGAAGGATGACATTAACAGACATGTCAACATGGGTGGGGGAAACTCAGGAGGTGTTGACCTCCTCAAAATGATTATTTTATTGAAGACTGGAATGCAGGGACCTTGGCCTGGCTTGAGCACACCCTTAGCATGTGTTCAGAGTTGTCTGTG
This sequence comes from Arvicola amphibius, assembly GCF_903992535.2. Taxonomy (NCBI): domain Eukaryota; kingdom Metazoa; phylum Chordata; class Mammalia; order Rodentia; family Cricetidae; genus Arvicola; species Arvicola amphibius. Next base: position 834,113 of record NC_052049.1, read on the forward strand.
GCCAACTGCAGGTCGGCAACCCAGCTCTAGCCTGGGCGTATGCCCGTCAAGTGATGTGAGGAGGAAGTAGGCAAGAAACACTGGAGGCTCATTAGCGATGCTCCCAGAATACCTTTTCCAGTCTGTGTCAAGAACTGGGGGTAAGATTGTCCCCCACTCCCAGGTGGAGGAACCTCAAAGGTTTCTGGAGCTGCCATTGGCAGACTCTAGAGTTCAGCTCCATGTACACGGTCCCTGTGGGGAGCAACAAGGCTGTCTACTTGAGGCTGCGGTGGTAGTGGTGGGTAATCCCTGTCTGGTATGTATGAGGAGTACAGGAGCCTAGTTTTAAGTACATGTATGGGAAACGAGGCTCAGAATGTGGGAGAACCTCAGGTAACACGATTGTTGTCCAGACTAGTGGGAACCAGAAAGAGAAAACAATGCTTAAGTTCTCTACTGTGCCCAAGAGTCAGGTGGCCGCCCAGGTCACCCTAGGAGATTAAACACACGGACAGTACGATTCCTCCAGCAGGGGGAGCGAGAGTGTCAGCAAACAGTTCACCATCTTGGGAGGCTGTGACCTGAGGCTGACACCTGCCCAGGCCAGTGCATGCCCCAGAAAACACAGCAGCATCACTGATGACTACAGCAGGTTTGAAACTTGCGAAATGAAGCAAAGATTAACCATCTTTTAAATGTTAAACAAGTCAAAACACCATCAGATAAAAGTAGGAGACACAAACCCAAGGCGGAGCGCACTCCACTGCTAGCATACACAGGACCTGCTTGTTCACTCTTGCACAAACCCATTTTCCCCAGCACCACCGGCAGCTACTCACTCACTTGGCCATGACGCGCCGCACATTGCTGGCATATAGGGCAGGATTTCTCTTCTCCTCCTCAGAAGGGCAATACACGGGCAGGAACTAAGGACAGGAAAACTACGTTAGCTCTGTTAATACAAGACACTGATTCCATCGGTCATCATAAATGGTAACTGTGACAACTTTAAGATGGGCAGAGTCCGCCCATACATGCTTGCACACTCATAATGTACACACTGCACAGACATATATCTAGACCCACATGCATACGCGCGCGCACACACACACACACACACACACACACACACACACACACACATCTACTTGTAAATTTTACAGCCCAGCACTGCTAACCTGGAGAACCCACTGTCCCAGGCCACAATGTCCAGTTCCTAATCACAAGCATATCTCCATCCCTCATGACAGTTTTATATTGAGGATTACACAAGACAGTACTTCTACAGTTTCTACACCTGAAGCCCTCCTGGCAGCTAGCATCTCCTACATCTCTGTGATAAATCAGCCTAAAAACGTAGCATTTTAAACAACTTAGTGGCCCATGTGGATGCCAACTCTACCAGCATGAGAGAGAAAAAGACCATGCCTGATTCCTATTCTTAAAGGTATTTAGGAATATAGGAGCATCCTGAAAGCCTGTCAATTCCAAATATGTGCATATAAGCTTTCAAGGTCACATTTCAGAAATTCCTAAAAATTACAACGGTCTCTCACATTAACACTGGCACCACATACCAGCAATGCGAAGAAGAGCATGAAAAACATATTGCAGGATTTTTCTCAGTCTTTTATCTGAAAAGGAGAGACCATGTCTGAAATAGGGCTGCCCACAAAACAGGGGTCCCAGCCACGACAAGATCATGTTTCTTCTCAGGCCTGGTCCTGCTTTCTCCTGGCAGCTGACAGAAAAGCTACCAAAATATCCAGAGCAGCAGAACCTGCACTCTCTGGGCTAGGCTCTTTGGAGAAGCCACAGTAGCTCACCTGTCCATTTTGTATGGCTCTGCAGTACTTACAGCAAGTGAGCAGGCTGTTTCACCAAATACAAAGGTATGTATGACTCATCTCTCATTTCAGATGCAGGCCCATCAGAATTTTTTTTTTGAGAAAAACAAACAAACAACCCCCCCCACAAAACCAAACAAACCCCCCACAAAAACCACCACTCCCTTCACTCAGAAAAAGTTCTACAGACTATACATATATGACTGTGTTTGCTGAATTTAGCCAAGAGTGTGGATTTAGGACTTAGGAGGTTGCTAGCAGCTCAGAGCTGGGCAGGTTATATTCCATGACCAATGCTGAACAGGATGATGACAGAATGAAATTTAGCCATTCAAATCTAGCTGTATCAGTATCAGGTAGTAAAGAAGATAAAATGAAAATTCGGTCTGTCTCTGTCTCGATCTGGCTATCCTAGAACTCACTCTGGCCTCAAACTTAAGAGACACACCTGCCTCTGCCTCCTGAATGCTGGGATTAAAGGTGTTCACCACCATTGCCTGGCCAGCAAAAAAATGTATATGTATCAATTTTATAAATTCTAGGTAACAATCACCTAAATAATGAATGGCAGATTTAGTTTCCCTTTAATTTTTAAAAATCCTGCCCAGGTGCTAAAGAGATGATTCAGCAGTTAAGAGCACTTGTTGCTCTTTTAAGGATCTGGGTATCTGTTCCTAATGTCCATATGGCAGCTAACAACCTTCTGTAACTCCAGTTCTAGAGGACATGACAACCTCCACGGTCTCTGTAGGCAATACATATACTTGGTGCACAGATATACATACAGGAAAACACTCATACATACAAAATAAAAATGAACAAATCTTTTAAAAAAATCCTATGCAAATGTATTAAAACGACACAAAGCACATAAAGCCACAGAGAGGAAGTGACCAGAAAGTTCCTCTTGGACCTAGACAAATGAAAAGATACTCAAGGACAGATAGGTAACATTATCTGTATAGGTTAGATACTGTGTAACTATCTACACAGCTCTTGGTCTAATAGTTTTTTAACAATGTATCAAGCCTATTCCAGTGTAACATTGTATGATATATAACCAAAAAGACACCCTGTGCAACATTATATGACATTGTATCCTTTTGGGTTAACATTGTTGTAACACTATATTTCTGCAGATGCCTGTGTGACACTGTATCCACACAACTGAGCTTAATACTTTGTAACATAGATCCCAGTCAGTTAGCACACTGTATCCATACAGACCCCAATGTAATATTGTGACAATGTATCACACAGCCCCAAGTCTAATACTATTCAAACACTGCATCATTTTAGACCCTAATGGAACCTTGTACCTCACAAACCTTAGCAGAACTGACTCCTGGCCAGATGCCACTCCCACCCCATCCATGCTGCACACTGCCCATACTACATAACACTATATCCACTCACCTCAATTTCCACCTGGTTTTGAAACTGGCATAGAGTGAGCCACAGGATTTTCAACCTTAAAAACAGCATTGAATAATTTTACAACATGTTTAAAAAGTAAGGCTCCTAATTCTTGTAGCTGAGTAACTCCAAATTCTGCCCAGAGCCTCTAGGAGGTGCTGCTGGGCAGTGAACCTGGAAGGAAGGGCAACCTTCCAAAGTTGAAAGGACAGGAAAAGAAATAAAGAAATAAAGAAAGAAAGAAAAAGAGTGTAACAAGATGATTTTATTAACTAGAGATCTCACTTTTCTGGTTAGATACTTGCTTTGGTCTTTGGTTATTTTAGAAGGCCATAATGCTTCCTTTGCCCTCCAGCTTTGACAGCCTTGTCTCCAGGATGCCCATCTCCCTATGTATGCAGGGTAGACTTTCAGCTTTAAGTCCTGCTATGACCTGTTTGCCTGATTTCCAGGGTCCTGGATCTTCAGTAGTATTGCTGGTACTTGTTGTACTGCATGGAATTGCAGAGTTTCCTGGAGTCCCCATCCCTGAGGTCATCACATTCTCTTCTCTCTTCCTGGCAGTCAGTCACCCCCTAATTCTGAGCCAATCTTTTTCTGCCCTAACATGCCAGTCTGCGCACGGGACAAGACACTGGAACCCAGTTCCAAGTAATCCTTCCAGTCCACCCCGCCCCCCAACCTCAAAAGTGGTGGTCTGATGTCACAGCAGGGGCACTTCCCCAGCACGTGATACAAATACCTTGAAAGGCTAGGGAGGGGCTGGTACCTGATTTCACTTCCTCCCTGAAGCCCTTGAGCCAGTTTTATCCCTGGCTGGCTCCTCCTCCCTGCATACAAATGGCAGTTCCAGTATTATGGGTTGCCTTGACAGCCTGGTGTTCCAAGTTCAGCTGCTGTAGTTTTTGTTTCTCTTATTCCATGGGGTTGATAATCACAGTACAACTGATTCCCTGTGTCTGTTCTGGGAGGATAAGGATACCAACTCTAGAAGGCCTCCCTCACCTAGCACCCCCTGAATCCTACTGCCTATACAAAAGCCCCCAACCCCAAACACCAAGTGCTGCCAGATGAACAGGACTAGGTGTACTAGATGGGTAAGGGAAGGGCTCAGTTACCTTCCCATGGGTGCTGGCGTCGACGAACTTACACCCCCCAAATCCAGGAGTGTTACATAGCCACACGGGAACACTTAGCTTTTTCACAATGGGCTGACCCTAATTGCTGTCAAGAGTAATTTTCACATTTGCAAAAGCAAGGAGGGTATAGGGAGTCACCAGAGGTCTGTGCAGCCACAGAACAAGAGGACAGACAGGATGATATGGGACCCAACTTACGCTCCTGGTCCTTGCCACGTCCATGTGATGGTGTCCTGGGAGTGAGAAAGCAGATGAATCAAATAGAGCCAGATCATATGAGGGCCATCTTCCAGCCCAGAGATTCAGAGCTGTTTTCCTTCCACACTAATATAGCCAGAGAAAAAGCAGCTGGTGCCCTGGGTTCCAGGGCCCTCAATAACCGAGTCTCTCAAGTGGCCATCATTTTTGTCACACCTCTGAGGCTGCCAGTTCTAACAGTGGCCTAAATAGGGTTGGTACCCATTCCACCTCTCTCCAGTGTTCCAGTCTGTACTTCCCAAGCCTTCAATGTCATCTGCCCACTCTAAGATGCTTCTCAGGCAAGGTCTGCCTGGACCTGATCACAGGATCTCGCTACAGCCTCATTCCAAGGCTGCATCTGCACCCAAACGTCCAACCATGACTACCACATGCATGCTCCTCCCAGGTCAACCCTGGGCCTTGAAGGGGGGCCCTGCCACCTGGGGAACTTAGCTACCTCACTGTATGTGTGCCCAGAAGGACTTCAGAAACTACTTTGGAAGCTATACCAAACATTTTCACAGGAGCTAGGCAAGCACCTCAATGGTTTCTTTCCTTTGCCATCTTCAACCTCTTACTACCCTGGTTTGGCTCCCTGGGCAGACTCTATGCTCAGAACTCTGGCAGCGGGGGGGTGCATGCTGCAGCTACAGAGCTGAGGAACCTCATACAAACCTTTGAAACATGAACACAGGCAAACTTCCTGCTTCTCTGGATAACCAAACTTCCAAGGTTCTAGGGGGACCAGTGAGGACTATGGCCTCACCAGGCCAACTAATCAACTCAGAATGGAAACCTCACTCCCACAAATAGGCTGGCAGGTCGCTCTATTCCTGGGTGTGCTGACGCCCAGCAGAGGGCAGGGCCTTCCTCAGGAAACTGACAGGAAATGGACTCTTCCGTGGTTCAGCAGTACGTGACAGAGTCATGTTAGTACTAGTAACTGATGGTCCGGACGGCTTCCACTGCCTATGCATCTGCCTCAGGCAAGCAGGCCTGGTTCCCACACAGGCAGGCAGGAGTCTGTGTCCATGAGCTGCCTACATTGCTGCCACTAGGTTGTGAGCTGAGAGGTTTCCTCCCATACTGTCCTCTGTGGTCACAGTAATCGACTGTTGGAGACAGGGAGAGCCCACTGTGGTAAGCACCCCCACCTTACTATTTCCATCAAGAAGTGCCATGTGTGCCTCGTACCAACTCAGGGTCCTGGGGCTCACAGTCACAGACTGGCCATTTCTAACTGCAGAAGCCATCAAGACAGGGCTCCAAAAGTCATAGCAGAAGGGAGAGACTGTGGCTGGCATCTGTGAAACAGGTGGGGCCTTCATGCCTTTCCCTGGGGACTGGGAGAGTATTAAAAACAGTTTGGAGAAAGGCCCAGTGGCAAAACTATCTCCCTCATCTGGACTCTTCCCTCCTCTGAGCTGGGGTCCTTCCAGGCTACCCAGGAGCTCTGTTTCTTTAAAGCAAGTCAACGAGACTTCCACTTGGAGTAGAGGGAGCACAACTAAGTTACGGATTCCTTACCTACCGCTCGGTCTTCTGGATTTTAAAACAGCCTAGAGGGAGCCAGGCTTTGGAGCTTCTGAGGACTGTCTGTGTGGGGTCTCACTAAAAGCTGGGATGGGTCATAGAGCAGGGCACTGCTTCAGGGCCTGTCAAAGGTGGAACTCTGTGTGCCAATGCTGAGACTATTCTAGAACTGTTACGAATACACCACGGAGCTGGCTGACACTTGGGATTCTACCTGCTGAGCCTGCCCCTCCCTCTCTGGGCTGAGGCCATCTAATGATGCCAACTGTTCTCTTAACTACTGTGCATGGACGAAGGACGCAGAGACATGGCAATCCAGATACAACCAAAACACCTAGCCAGCTCTCACTCCTGAACACTCCCCCCCAACACATGTCCCAGAACATGACTCACCAGTTTGTTTGGGTAGCGTAGCACCACAGGCTGGACCGGAACTCCAGGAATGAACGCACCTGCCAAGGAAAATACAGGGTCTCATTGCTGGCAACAGGAAGCATGGGAAGGTGGGACCTAGCTGTGGTACTTTTGCTGGCCTTAGTAAAAACAGCTTTTCTGTGCCAGCCTTCCAGGTCAGTGAAGACATTCTTTGGGTTCCTGGATTATTTCCTACACCTCTGCACTGCCCATGAAGAGAGGAGTTGCTGTGTAGTGTGACAGCATTAAATAAACAGACCCAGACAGAAGGTGACGGTCTCCAGTGTGTCTATACCTCAGAACCCTTCTCCATGGGTCTGCTCTGTTGACTTGGTTTCTATACACTGCTTGTGACCTGGATCTGGGGTAGGGCACTAAGCAGAATGAGGCACACCTGGTCTCACCTGGGGTAGGACATTCTGGTCAAGCCCTGTCCCCATGTGTGACTAACCTCTGTCTGAGCACTGGAGAAATATCACCTGAGAGGCCCCAGGATCGCCCCGCCAGGCTCCTAGCCTATCTATGTCCTGGCTATGCATTCCCTGATGAGTTGACAAGCCTGTGTTATGAAGTTCTATTCTATTTAAAAATGGCTGTTTGAAGGCCCACACCTCTGAAAGCCAAGGTGTCAGAGGCACCCAGACATGGGGGATGAACCTAGCCAAGGAGCCCCATGTTCTTCTGGACTAGTGCAGAGTCTCATGGAAATCAGTGTTCATCAGGGATGTGTGCCCATTCTGGGAAGTGAACGTCCTAGAGGGACGTTCTCTGGTTGTTCCAGACACCCCTCTATTCCTTAGCTCAGGGCCGTGGTGATGGTCCTGGTTTAGGATTTCTGTACCCCTGGAAAATTTTCTGCATGTTTATTCCAGTCTTGGAACTTGGGTGAATGTGTGCATCTGAACACGCATGGCCACGAAGGCAAGTATAAGGAGGAAGAAACAGGTGCTGGGCTGGTGTCACACGCCTAAGCAGGAACTAGCAGCAGGGATACCCACAGGAGGTGATGGCTCTTCCCAGACTCCAAAGCACAAAAGTTGAGGTCACACGGTGGTTTCATGTGTGTCAAGGAGTATGGCAGTTGGTTGGACGCTGGTGAACAGCAGGTGTCTGGGGAGTGAACCATATCTGGACACCACAGTTAGCGCTGGTTGGTAACCGTGGCATACAACATACAACCTCCCCCTCCCCCATGATGTGTATTACCTTTGGGGAGGCTCTTATTCTCTGCCCATGGCCTTGGAGACATGGCCTGGTGGGGGCCTTTATGGGCCATACCCAGTGTGAGGAGCCCAATTGAGGTGGGTTATGGACTTTCTCCTGCAGCTAGGCTTGTCTTGGCCACCACACGCTCCCTTAGCTGCTACGTGTATTTTAGAAAGAGCAACCCAGGGCACATTGAGAGAAAGATTTCACTTTCTTGCACTATATCTAAGCCCATCAAAGTTGTTATCACTATCTATGTCAAGAAAGGTAGGGCTCGGTCGTGTGCACAGGAGCAGAACAAAAGGGGCCTGGGGAGGTGGAAGACTCTGCGTTACCATGCAGCACTAAAAAGAATGGAAAGACCAGGAAGGTGGAAAACCTCAAAGACAGGGCAGTCTGATGCGGCCCAGAGCAGAACATTATCAGCTGTACCCAATGTGACCTGGTCTGTGGGAAACAATGTGCATACCTCATGCAAAGAGTTTATGAGTCCCACACTCCTCTTAACAGTACTAAGAGCTACGGCAGGATCAAGGAGTAAACCTTTTACACCTCCCAGGGCATACAGAACTTTAACTAGGCAGAGTCAGGAGTGGACTTTGTACCCCATCATAACAACTATGCTGCTAAAGCCAGGAGCTCGATCCCAACACGGGGCTTGGGGATCAATGAGGGGGTGTCCCAGCTGATGGTCACTGCTCATGCCCCTGGAGAAAGCGTGCTGTTCTCCTGGGGCGCTAGAACCAGCTTTCAAGGCTTTGCAACCTAAGAGCAAGCTACAGGCTGAAGATCTCTCCTGTCAATAGGAGCTGCCAGGGCCCAGGGCACCTTGTAGGCCAGAGGGCAAAGAGATCTCAGCACACCAGGGTCTCACTGGTCAGGAACTCAGAGCTCAGGCCAACATTATCACCTCATGATAGTCACTGCCTTCATAACCTCCTCATCCTCCTGCAAACACTCCTGTTCTTGGCTCAGACACCGAGACTTTCCTGTGACTTCTGGAAATGCCTCTAAGAACTTGTCATAAAAGACAACCAAGATTTCCATCACCACGGATGCCATTACTTTAAAAGTCATGGCTGGCTTCCTCGTTTTGACAAAGATTAGAAACAAAACAGAACCAACAAAAACCTACATACCAGGTTTGAAGGTAATGAGGCAGGTCCGATTTGTACATGTTCCTTCTGGAAAAATCATTATCTTAAAAAATAAAAGAAAAAGATAGCATTAAATCAGAGGACTTAATTAAATCCAGAGTCCAAAGAAGCCCACCTACCAACATGGTTTTTCTACTACTAACATAATTTTAGACTTTGGCTCCTAGAAAGGGGAGGGTCTTCATGAAGCCCCCCTCAGGGTTGGGAACAGGAGGAATGAAATGAAACACGCTATAAGCACAAAGTAAGAAGCAGTGAAGGATACCGTGGCTCTTAGTCACACATACATCACAGGAGAGAACGGAAGCCAAGAGTGGAGGCACTGATGAGGGACCACATCATGAGGAGCAGGGACATTGGGAACAAGCAGGAAACTGTGCAGCCACTGGTCACAACTACAGTGTGAAGAAACTCCTGTCCTCGTGGACATGCCAATGGCTGACTCACTGCTCAAGGCAGAATATACAAACTAAAACTCCCCATGCTGGGAAGCACAGCTCATATAGCCTTCAGATCTGAGCCCTGATGAGAAGGTGATCCATTGGGGAGGCTGGATGGACTCAGTGGGCATGCCTAAAGAACACGGGTAAGCTCCTTGGAGAAGAGGGAGCAACTCCTGTGCACGTGTCGGGGGGAAGTGGGTGCACTGGCCACGTTTTACAAGCCAGAAGCCTCCCTAGAGGCTTCTGTGGGCACAGGTCCTAAGCACCAGATCTGCAGAGTTTTTGAGCACCACAGGGCATCCTGTGAAACCGCCAGCCTGTACCTGTTGGCTCAGGTAGAAGAAAAACTGAACATGAGTGGCATCAAGGCATCTCAGGCTTACGGGGGCCACGGGCAAAGGCAAGCCTTATATGGATGCAGAGGTAGGACACAGACAACAGGACAAGTGGACAAGAGGCTCGGTCCAGATCTGGAAGTGCTGAATTCCTCAGGCGCACAGCTAATTCGATCAGCAATCAGCAAGGCACCACCCCACACAATGAAACAAGTGGACACTTGAGGGAATCTATTTTCATTTAAGCCCAGACACTGAAACCCAAAGTGCCCAACATCAAGTATAGTTTCAGATGCACACACTCCCCAAACACAAACAGAACAATGTCAACTTCAGCACTGAGAGGGACATGGCAGGCTTTGTGGCTTCCTCTTCATCTTTTGGGAGAGCCCATAAAAGCAAGCAGGACAGTTCTACCTGAGGCCACTTTCCATCCGACTGTGCCCGTCTCTTGATCTCCTCCACTGTTTTCCTTCGAGAGTCCTGGTCAGACCGGGACACAAACACGGGCCGAATGTATCTTATCAGAGCTGTAGGAGGTAAGACAGGTTATCAGCACCCATAGCTTCCAACCACAGGGTTAGAACAAACACCTCTCAGGGGCCATAGTGAGCTGCAAACCCCAAAGACACCTACCTCCCTAGGCCATGTTGATGCCTGGAAGGTGAGCGACCTTCCAGTGAACTCCCAGAACCTATGTACCCTGGAGGAGCAATATAGTCCCCGAGACCATCAGCCAGGACCCACAAGGCATACAGGAAACCTAACACTACCAAAACAGACGATCTGCTGTCATTGTATTAGCCAAACAAGGAGATTCAAGTGCTCCTGCACCCCACTGTTGGCTGAACTTGCCTTCCTGAAAGTCAAGAATGAAGCCCTAACTCCTGTCACCTGGGAATGTGACCCTAACTGGAGATGTTTGCAGATAATCAAGTTCAGATGGTATCACCTTAACTAGGGTAGTCCTAATGAACAACTGACGTCCTTGTAAGAGAACACAGGTGGGGAAGAGAAGGTTGCATGACAAGGGAGGATCCTATGTGCCGGCAAACCAGAGAGTACCAAGGAATGCCAGCTGCCGCCATGTGCTCAGCTGCCAATGCCCTCCTCTTGGACTTTTAGCTTCCAGAGTGGCGAGAACAAGCTCTTGTTGCTTCTTTGCTGCAAGAACTCTAGAGATTACACACAGTCCTGGAGAAATTGCAACATCACAGGGTCTCTACATCTGGTCTAGGTTCAAGGCACTTATCTGGCCATGACTTGCAGGGCTCAACTGACCGAAATGTTGGGGACCACCAAAGTAAGACCATGTAAAAATAGGATCGTGCTCAAAAAAAAAAAAAAAAAAAAAAAACTATGAAAAGGTCTTAACATGAACTACCCTCAGGTAAGTCCATGTTCTGAGGAAAAACGGAGCAGGGCCCAGGCGGTGATACCTGATCTCCCAGGACCATTTTAGCTATAGGTTCTTTTTGTAAATCATTTTGAGACTTGAAAAGATTACTCTGTGATTCTTTCTAAGCGGTTTTCCAAAAAGCAAAGAAAACAATTTTTTTTTTAAAAAAAAAAAAGGAAAAAAGAGAAAATCCCTTCAATCTTGTAATAACCCATTGTGTCTTCATAACTCTTCCAAAGAGCCAAACACACAGGGGCAGTGACATGTCCTTAGAGGTCTTGGATCATTTTGCTGTTTTTGTCATTCTAACAATGGTTTCATCCTTTTCTGTCAACTTCATGATGGTGCTAAAATGACTTCGAGAGTCAAAGGGAAGAGGAATGACAGAATCCGCCCAGCGGGCTGCGAGGGTGACATCACAATCCCGACCTTATCTGCCTTTCCGGAAAATGACATCATCTTCCTAGAGGTGCTGGGGCGCACCTGGTCTTGCTGTGTAGTGTGTTTCATGGGACTGAGTACAGAAACTTTCTGTGCCTATGACGGCAAGGATAAGAAAACCGTCTCAGAGAGTGGAAGACGTTAGGGGATATTATTTTAAGTGTGTTGCTTTTGTTTATGCTGCATTTGTTTAACTCTGCGAAGCTGTGATTCTTTGCCTGTCTAAAACACCTGATGGACCCAGTAAAGAGCTGAATGGCCAACAGAAAGGCAGGAACAAGGATGGGGGTAGGGGCTGGCAGGCAGAGAGGATAAATAGAAGGAGAAATGAGAAAGAGGAGGAGCAAGAGAAAGAGAGGAGGATGCTAGGAGCCAGCCACCGAGCTACACAGCAAGCCATGGAGAAAGAAGTAAAGAAAGGTATAAAGAAATAAAGAAAGATAAAAGCCCAGAGGCAAAAGACAGTTGGGATAATTAAAAAGAAAAAGCTGGCAAGAAACAAGCCAAGATAAGGCTGGACATTCATAACTAAGAATAAGCCTCCATGTGTGATTTATTTGTGAGTTGGGTGGAGGGTCCCTCAAAAGAGTCAAGCATCACACAACAGGAAGATGCCTTCCTGTCCTTTAGTGAATTTGAGGATGGATACAGGGAGGCAAGAAGGGTTCCAAGGATGGGACAAGTTTAACAGTGATCATCTGGGCACGCAGGATGTTATCTTTGACGGTTCCTGGGTAAACCTCCTCCCATCAGACAAAATGATTCTGGACCTTGATGGACAAGTTGCTCCTAAAGGCGGGAAGGAAAAGCCCACAGCTCCCTGGCAGTAGGCCATGTTGTGCAAATGGTCAACACAACCCTGCTGGAAGTCCCTACAGACCTGCGATGCCATTCCCTTAGCGTTTTACTTCCAGATATCAGTTGGCCAGTCCAATGTATGAATGAGTACTGGTTGATACAACTTGCCATAAGACTGCCCTGTCCAAAGCAGGTGGTGGTGGTGCACACCTTTATCCCAGGACCCAGGAAGTAGAGGCAGGTGGTTTTCTGAGTTCGAGGCCAGCTTGGTCTACAGAATAAATTCCAGGACAGCCAGGACTACACAGAGAAACCCTGTCTTGGGGGAAAAAAGTTGCCCTGAAGTCTGTGGGACATGTGGGCATTTTCTTATGAATGATTGATGTGGGAGGGCCCAGCACACTGTTGGAGCAGGCTGAGCAAATCATGGGGATCAATGCAGTAAGCAGCACCCCTCCATGGCTTCTGCCTCCAGGTTTCTGCCTTGCTGACTTCCCTAGGGGGATAGACAGTTACCAGGAGTGCAAGCTGAAATTAAGTCTTTCCTCCCCAGGTTGCTTTTGGTCACGGGGTTTTATCACAGCAAGAACAACCTTAACCCTAACTAAGACACATAAAGTTGACTCACAGAATTCTGACAATGTAGAGACAGGAAAGGTATAAGGTTGATACACTCCTGACAGACCTAAATATAAAAACACCTTAGGTATTTTCAACATTCATCTCTTCAACGGAGTTAGGAGCTGTCTGTCACAGGGTTCCAAAGAAGGGCTGGAAGTTGGGACAGACCACTGCCTACTTAAGCCTGAGAGAGGAACCAGAACACATCCTGGGTTCTCGAGGGGTGAAGAACACCCTTCGCTGCATGCCCAGGTCAGTACCTAACGTGGCACACTGCCTTCCATAGTAGCTAGCTGGGTAAGGAACCAACTGAGATGAACTACATTTGGAACCTAATCGATATTCCTCTCCCTCTAGAGACAGGGTCTCGGTGCTCTAGCCAGGACGCAACGGATCCCCCTGCCTCAGCTTCCGGAGTGCTGGGACTACAGGCACACATCACTGGACCTGGATAACGAACATTTCTGATAATCTTGCCACCACCATTCACTCTGTGGACCAGGAAATGTACAAGCTACAGGAAGAACCTCTGTACACAGCGATAATAATTCTATAAAACCCAACAGCCGTTTGGAGCCTTGCCAGGGCCACATGCAGCGACACTGTTCAGGGTTATCGAGGTGGTGTACATATCTGCCAATTACAACCTCATCTAGCGTCCAAAAAATTCTTGGAATTCAACCCAACTTTCCAGGCATGTTAGAGTATTACCCTTTACTTGACAATCAGACTGATAAAATCTACAGTCTATGACCCAAATAGCTCAGCTTCCCTCCAGGAACCTCGTCAAGAAGGGAAGTGACCATGCTCGCGCCGAGTTGTTTCATAACCAACGTCCTTGCAGTTCATTTCCGTCTACAGGATCCCTTGTGCCTCTAATGGGTACAGGGCTACATACAGCCCTACCTTCTGCCTTCCTGCTTGGCATCTCTGCAGACTCCTGGCTATCTCGATCAGGCGACTGAGCAAACCCCTAGCTGAGCCCCAGCCTAGTCTCTTCCCCTCCATATGAGCCGACTCCGTACCAGAACCCTGTGCATGGAGGGAATTCATCCAGGGTCTGTGAGCCTTGGAGCACTTGGTTCAGGATACTGACCACAGTGTTACCTGAACCCATGGTGAAGACTCACATTTCCCATGGAAGGGAATGACCACACCTCTCAGGTGGGAGGCACATGGGGTGTGGAGGCCGTGTTTGTAGCGGACTTAGCCACAGCCAGGTGCCTCTGAAAAGTTCCAGGCACAGGTGTGGGAAGGGGTTGATCTGGGGCTTGGGACCTTGCTGCCATGTGCCTGGGTTCTAGCCTCCTTGACCCCCTGCTTCCCCGTGGCCATGAGCCAGTTCCTTAATGTTTCCATGCAATGGGAAAATGCCTGCTCACCAGCAGAAGGAGAAGGATATGAAGGTGAAGACAGAGCCCTCATTGTAGACATACACAAAACTTCTAGGTAGCTGGGATAAACTTTTCCTCATAATCTGGCCAAGTGTCAGTGGGCTGCTTCTATGCTTTATTCTAGGACAGACATCTGGGTCAGGGCCAGACCAGAAGGGTCAATCCAGAGTGATGGCCACATCCTTTCTTCTGCCCACCTCCCAGGTAAACATACCTCAAGATTTCAGAGATCTCTCACAGAGCAGGAGAGACTGGGATACCAGGGACACTGGCTAGTTTTATGACAACTTGACAGAAGCTCAAGCCATTTATGGAGAGGGGAAACTCAGAGAGAAAATGCCAGCACCAACTTGGCCTCTGGGCAAGCCAATCATTAATTTAATGATTGATGTGGGAGGGCCCATTCCATTTTGGCTGCGCAAGGCATGAAGATCTAGCCAGTAAGCAGTACTCCTTCATGGTCTCTGCTTCAGTTCTCTGCCTTGACTCGAGTTCCTGCCCTGACTTCCTTCAGTGGTAGGTTGAGATGTTTAAGTTAAGTTGAAATAAAGTCTTTCCTCTCCAAGCTGCGTTTGGTCATGGTGTTTCACCACAGCAAGGGCAACCTTAACTAAGACGACACTCCTGGGGCCCATACAGTCTGGGAGATACAAAACTATGCCCTGTAGTGTCATGAGACCCACAGAGCTACCCCCACAAAGTGCCCAGACACCAGAGCAAAGCTTCGGAATGAAGAATGGAGCCTTTCCGCCACGTCTTCTCTTCTCATTCGTCAAGATGTGGGTTCAGAGCTGTGGCTCTTGGACCACAGGTGTCAGGCTGAAATCTCCTCCTTCCACCGTTCTTCAAGGGTACCACAGCCACCACAATAACCACAGTACCCAGTAACCACCCTACACTGCCCGCCTCCAACCCCACATCATCTACTGAGATGCCTGGGAACCACGAAGGTGGCCAGCCAGGGTGTGAAAAGCAACTGAATGGCAATACTGTGTTTTTTTCTATGCCTTAACCCTAGACCCTGTAAACATGGCCTTTCAGACAAAAAGTCTATGTAGATGAAATCGTGGATCTTAAAATGAGGCTATCGTGGATTATCCAATGGCATGGCTCTTAGCTAAGACATACACAGGTGGGGAACAGGGAAAGGCTGGCCATGCAACCAGCGAGGCAGGACATCTCCCATGGAGCTCGCACACACTATGACCTTGGACTTGTGGTTCCTAGAATGAGACAGAAAGGCCTTGTGCGGCATCAAAGCACCCAAGGTTTGTGATCCCAAGACACTGCTATTCCTGGTCTGTGGGAGTCACTGGGACTCAGGAGCAGGCTTCCCGGAAGCTCAGGAGACCCTGAAGTGCCCTGTGATACAGGAAACACATGCTTACAAGACAGACTTTGGGTATGTCCATCTGCACTGGACAGTACCAGAGGACACACAGGCACTGATAAAACACACAAATGCTCACGCTACTGGGGAACCACAATGCAGAACAGAGAACACAGCCAGGGCCTGTTGTGTGATGGCACAGAGCCCGAAAGGTCCTGTCACCGGGGAGGTGTCTTACCCACTCTCAGGGTCTCCTTGCTCACCCACCCCTGAAGTTTTACCTGCTCTCAGAAGGTTCGCCCACTCCCATAGTCTCACCCATTCCCGGGGGCTCATCCACTCTCAAGTGCTCTCACTCACTTCCCCAGATTGGGATGTCTCTGCTCTCCGCCTTCATCACAATGGAGGACATGGTCATGGTGACAGGGATGGCGTCAAAGTAGGAGGAATGTGGAGCCAGCGTGAGGATGGCAGCCTCTGCAGGCAGGGCCTGCCGCCCCTTCACGGCCACACGGTGGAATCCGCCAGCAAACCACATGGTGCGCATAATGGCCTTGAGTAGGAAGTCCACAACCCTGTAAGAGACAGGCAACGTCAATCCGGTTCCTGCCACGACACGGGCATGCAGGGGGCACGGTGGGAAGACGATGCTCGGGCCTTGGCAGTGGGGCATCGAAGGCTACTGCAGCAACTGCCCAGAGAGAACTGTGTGCTTGATTCCGGGGCACCCACACCAACGGCTCCCACCTCTGACAAACAACTGAGGTTTTTTTTCCCCCACCACATAACATCTTGCAAGTGGGCACAGCTATTCATCATTGACAGCGGATCACACGCCAAGGTCAAACACACCCACACTTTAGATATCGGCAGCTCAAGCTAGCACTCAGTCGTGCACGAGTAGACAGACCATCAAGGCGTGTAGAACGCCCATTAGAAGCTGCATGCTAAGCAGCTGAGAGCAAAGGCAGTATCCTGGCAAGCCTTCTAGACTTTCTCACAGGTCTCCCTAGCTTGGAGGCTGACCACATGAATCAATACAGCTTTTGGAAAGACCTAGATGAACATGAATGTAAATGAAAAAACAAAAACTGGCTGAGGTCATCCATCTTGGTTTCCTATGATACCCTTTTTTTTTTTTGGTTTTTCGAGACAGGGTTTCTCTGCAGCTTTTTTAGAGCCTGTCCTGGAACTAGCTCTTGTAGACCAGGCTGGCCTCGAACTCACAGAGATCCGCCTGCCTCTGCCTCCCTTTTTAAACACAAGAGAATCCAGGCATTCAACCCTGGTATTTTCCTTTCTCCTCACCCACAACAAACCTCAGTTGCCACTCAGACACCTCTCAGGACACCCCTGCAGTAACATGTAGCACGGACAGCTCTGGGAGGAGCTTGGTCCCCAGAGGAGACTTGCTGCAAAACACACCAGATATCACTGACTGTGGGCTAACCAGGTGATTAAAAACACAGAAAAAAAAAAAAAAGCCCAAAGCCCTGTTCCTTGACTTTCCCAAAGTGCTAACTCCCTTGGAGGTTCTGTGAGAGGAGCCCCAGCAGATCTGAGTCAAGGCCAATCACTGTTGAATACAGAGCCCCTGGAGGAGTCACCTTGGGAAGACCTTTGCTTACTCGGAGAATGAGCAGCTGCTGTGGTTACAACAAGGCACTGGGGAGCAGACTCAAGGTTCTATTTCTAGGGACGGTGTGAGACATGGGTACACATTTCTCAATGTCAGTTGGACACTTCTAGATGGACTTACAATAAAAAGTTCAAAAATAAAATGTACAGCGACTGCTAAGGAAGAGGCTGCAGAGAATGAGGAAGTGGAGCTGTGGGAGCTGCACTGGTCCTGGGAGGGCAAGAGGAAGAGGGGAGCTGGAAAGAAGGTTCCATCACTATCACCCTGCAGTCTTGTTGACAGCAATGCCCTTCTGCCCTCACAGGGAAAGATGAGACAGCATGGAGTGTGTGTGTGAGGGGGGGTGCCCCAGGCTGATGGTGTGAATGGAGATAAGACCTTGTGGACTCAGTGAAGACCCTCATCCTGCTGGCACTGTCACAAGGAGGACACTGAGCTCTGGGCAAAGTTGGAGGTCAAGGCCAGGAAAGAAAGCTACAGGAACATGAAGGAGAAGAGAGATAGAATAGGAGCTAAATCGCTTACTCAGTGCTGAAGAAGACCTGGGGCTTTGGGCACAGGGTGAAGGGAAGATTCTGAAGATAAGCTGTTTGCCTCCAAACACAGGTGCATAAGCCCCTAGACCAACACTATCCAGGAGGACGTGCCTGCTATACTTCAGCCAATCAGAAAGCCAGGCAAGGGAGAGCAAGCTGGTTGTCAGTGGTTAATCAATTAGTCTGAGTTCCTCCTGCAAATCCTATTTCTGGGAAGAGAACCTGACACTCCAGAAAGTCTTCTCCTTTAACAACAACAATGAAAGACCAAACAGTGGATCATTTCGATGCCCCAGGAGGCAAGCACCACCCCATAGTACGGCTTGACCACGGGGCTTAGAGAGTTGAGGCTGACACTCTTTCTGCCACAAGAAAGAAAAGGAGATATTGAAACTCAAGGGGGGGGGGGGGAAACGGCTACAGTACAAATGCAAAGCAAAGAATGTGTGTAATTTAAAAACTTTAAATCATAGGATGTGGCTGTGCTTCTGCACACAGAGGAAGTTGTATTCAGACCCAGGATGTGGGGACTCCTCTCTGGGGGTAGGGGTAAGATAGTCTGTCCTCCAATCTCACAGTTAATCTATTAACCCTATTAACCCAGGAGCTGCCTGTTGGCTGAGGACCAGAGGCAGAGGACTCGGATTGCTAGTTGCCTGGCCCACCCCTGTACTTGCTCTGGTAGGTAGAAGAACCAGTTTAGGGGTCAGTACTACCAAAAGGCAGCAGTATGATTTTCATGACACTGTGCATTGAAAGTAACTTAAAATAAGCATCTTTTGTAAACCCGTGTCAGTCACTGAAAGCCTGAAATTTTAAAGAATGTCTGAATGCTACCAACTTTATCCAGGGAAAAAAAAAAGTTGTCTTTAACATCAATCTGTTCACAACAGCTCTGCTGTGCGAACGTAACACCGTCTGAGTCTGAATGGATCTGCTTTTGTAACTCAGCAGAACTTCGATGACTCTGCAGTCAGTTATTTTAAACCCTGCTTTTTCCTAATTCTGTGCCACACTAACTGCAAAGCTCATTACTACATCTCCTTTCAGGAGTCAGAAGCACCCATGAGCGCCCAGGGCCACAAACACACTTAGTTCCCATAGATACCAAATGATGGTGTCTAGGGCTTTATGAGGCACAGCATGGTACATGCAAGTTCAGTATATACGTGTATGTTGTACATATGAAACTCTCAGCATGTGTACACACTCATCTATAAATAACCATATAATCAAATCTATGTACACATATATGCACACATGTACTCTCCTACACATATTCTCACCAACATGCACATACATACTCACTCCAACATGTATGCACCCTATACATATGTACATTTCAGCATGTGCACATTTGCATGCTCTTACCTACATACATGTATAGTACAACAACCACACTCATATGTTCACATTCCAACACACCTGTACACACATACTCCAATACCTACATGGATACTCAATCTTCATATACACATGTGTACTCTAACAGGTGCACACACACATACTTTCACCTGTGCACACTCATATATGCACATACATCAACAAATACATGCCAAACATACTCCAGTACCTACATACATATCCATCCATATTCTCATCTAAATGCGTACTCCAATAGGCACATACATGCATATTCTCATGTGTACACTCATATATGTACATGCTTCATATACACACACTCATATACATACATACACATGGATGCACTATTAAACACATATATACCCAGGCATAAACACATCCTTCTCTCTCACACAGAATGGCATGCACCCTGAGCTGACAAAGACCATACAAAGCTCAAGGGAAACTGTGGTCATAAGAAACCTCAGCTTCTCACTCAGTGCACATGAAACAACACTCACATCACATTTGTGCAGCGAAGGAAGCTGTTGACAGACTGAGTGACTTGGACACACAGGGAGAGAGCTGATGGAACCAGTCTGCTATAGCCCTTTGTAGTTTGCAGAAGCTCATTGAGCGTGCATGCAGGAGAGTTCCAAGGGAGCATGGAGGAACACAGCCCAAGTCACCCACTTTGAAGATGGTCCTGCTGCTCAGAGATTCTGAGTTGGTGTAGGGAAGAGAGAAAGAAGGGTGACCAGGCCCTTGTGATGCCAGGCAGGCAGCCTACAGAGCCATGGCAACGTCCTCAGCCGCTTGTCACCAAGAGTTGACACCTGTCAAACAAGCACCTTTAAATCCACCCAAGTCTGCTTCCCAGCAAACTTCTGCATTCAGCAAGCTCAAAGTCAGAATCTGGTTTGGCCTAGATTTGGCATGCTTGGTTTTATATCATACCAGACTCATATTTATGTTGGGTTTTTTTTTAATCCTTTTAGAGGATGTCACAATAAAGCATGTTGTTCAGAGAGGATTAGGAAATCTCAGACAAGCGAAGAACTGAGAGCAAGAAACAACTTCACAGATGCCCAGCCTCATCCAACACCCACACTGCGTGATCACATCATCTGATGGTGACCTGACACCCAGAGAGCTGAAGTTTAGAAGATGAGGTCCCCTTTTGCCTCTCTCCTCAACAAACATCCTATGCACCTCACAAAAAAGAAAGGCTGAGAAGTTTGAGTGAACATTCAGGTCACAAAGTATCAGGTTGTAATATTTTAGGCTTTGGGGTCACAGAGCCCCCCACACCCACACAACTCAGCCCTCCGTGCAAGGAGCCCTGGGTGCCCATGTTCCAGGAAAAGGTTATTTGCACAGCAGTCAATCTGGCCTATAGACCTTTCTGCCAGCATCTCCAGCAAGGATTTGTTTGTCTTTCTGAGCCGGCAAAGGGAGCTCTAGAGACAACAGTAGAGCATTCTTAGAGTGCTGGCTAAGGCACCCATGGCAGGTGGAAAGACAAAAAGTACTTAGTGTCTACAGCATCTTGTACTGTTGTTTAATGGCACGTCAGTTTGGCTCTGTTCCCAACATACTCATCTTCACACTGTTGAGGTTCATTTATATCTAACACTTAAAAGTGGGGCTAGTTCAGGTCTAAGAGAGACCCAGCCTGCAGCAACAGTGTACAACACTCCGGAAGCCTGGACTGGCTCAGGTCCCTACTAGGGCAGGACTGTGTACCATCCAGAGCTTCAGCTTTGTCAAGTTCGGTAAGAAAGTGAGATTTGATATCAAATCACTGGACGTATAAAGAGTGCAGACTTGTCTACTTTCAGTGACCCTGAGTGGGCAGGACCAGTGTCATCGAGTGGGCAGGACCAGTGACCCCGAGTGGGCAGGACCAGTGTCAACCATGAACTGACACTCAAAAGCTGTTCCCCTTGAAACTGCTTTAAGTATACCCAGAAGATGTGCTCCCTCCTCCGCCCACAGCACCCACACTGGGGGGGTTGAGGCAGGGCCCATATCACTGTGGTGCTGGGTCAACTCAGCCCGAGAGCTGTCCACTCAGGATACGCTCCCCGGCTCCCACCAGCAGCTCCAGAGCTGAGTGAGGGTCACCTGGGAGCTCTGGTTTTCGTCTTCAGGCTGTCAAGAGACAGAGGAGGTTCTGGAACACAGAGGTCATGGTGGTGGGAGGATCTCTGTGCTCTGGGACATGAGTACAACAGCCCCATGATCCACAGAACCTTGAAGATGAAGCTTCAAGACCAGAGGAAGAGGCAGGCAGGGAGAAGCTAGTTTCAATAGAAGCAGCAAGAAGATAGCACTGGTACCTGGTAAACAATAGGTGTCAATAAAGCATGCTCAGAAAGGGAGAGACAGGTCCATACTGACTGAGCCCAGTAACATTGTGACAAGGATCACACCACACACCCACCACACCATACACACACACACACACACACACACACACGAGCTACTTACTTCCTCCATAAGGCCATGGGCTGCTCTGGCTCCTTATCAGGCGGTCCCAGGGAGGCCACAAGTGCAAAGGGCCAGGCCAGTAGCATCATGAAAGCAGCGAACAGGAGCCGGATAGGGAACAGCGTCAACGTCATGAAAGCCACCTGGGAAGACAGGTGTTATTTTTTTAAGCACTACTGGTTGAGAACACATTGGAGCTACCTGCACCCTGGGGTCCTGCAGAGCCAGGTCACAGCTAGCCAGTGTACTGCCATCCCTGTAGACCCCATGCTCTCGCTCTTGACAAAGACACTCAAGGGATAGCTCAAGAATGACAAGGCAGAGCGTGATGGGCACACTTGGCTCTGCTCTCACTCTGAGGCCATATCCAGCAGAGGGTCTGGCACTCTAAGCTGGAGCCAGGCTTCCAGCTTGCTCAACACATTATCATACTTTCCCGCCTCTCCCTCAAATCATTAAGGCGGGGCTGGGGAAGATATCTCAGTCTGGAAAGTGCTTTCTGAGTGAGCTGAGGACCTGAGCTCAACCCCAGAACACAAGTACAAAAGCTAGGTGTGGTGAAGCCTGGGGCTGTCTCGCTGACCAGCCAGCCAGCCTACTTGGTGTGTACCAGACCAGTAAGAAACCCTGTCTCAAAACAAGGCAGATGGTGCCTAAGAAATCATTTCTGAGGCTGACCTCTGGTTTCAACATGCACATGTACCCATATGCAAATTACTGATGTGCAGAGATAGTATATGTAGTCCCAAATATCCGTGAGGCAGTGAGGGTACAGCATGGAGTTGTAAGATCAACCTTGGACCACAGAGCAGAGAAATCAGGGCACCTCTCCAGCCAAGATTAAGTTGGGCAGAAGGCCAGAGCCCAAGGGAAGCATGGTTCACTGACCAGTGCTTACCTTAGGGCAGCAGGAAGCTACAGGACCAGGTGGCTGCCTGTTGCTCTGAATTTGGAAGACAGGCGGTGGGCAGTTCAGCTCCATTGGGCAGAGCCAAATGCTGCATTGATGGAAGGCATTTTCACAGCCTTAGAAATCAGTGTGGACTTGACACTTGAATGAATTAGCACTCACACCTTTTAAAGGCCCAACAGTAACTTATGCCTTGAGGCAAGGCAGATCCAGGAACCAAAATCTGCTCCAATACACAATTCATTCACTGGGATAATGATTATGTATTGACATCTTGTAGTGCAGTGGGATGTCAGGGGATGTCTTTGGATGTAAGAACATAAACCACCTCGCCTGTCTCTATTGGGACATACTACTTATTCTTATGCAACATACTGAAGTGCTGTGGCCAGGGTTTCTCCAATGTCAAATTCTTCCTTGCCATGCTAGGAAGTAACATGATGGGGCTTGTGTTAGGGGTGCTGGGAGGCTACCTGTCTGGGCTTGTGTTAGGGGTGCTGGCTTGCTGGTGACTGATCTGGACCAACCCTTCTCTGACTTCCAGGGGAGACTCCTATAATCAATCCCCCACTGACCTCGTGTACTTTTAACTGACAGTTCCCATTGACATCTCTGGGTAGCTGGCTGCAGCTTCAAAGATTGTAGGATCCCCGCTTTGCAAACTCTGTTTTTCTCCCTGGGTTAATCTTATTTATTTTTCCTGAGTTTTCCTCGAAGCCCTTAGCAGGCTTCCCAACAACGGCAAACTTGAGAGTTGAGGGGGAGTCTCTGCAGCATTGTTCAGCATGCAGGGTGGGTGTGAGCTAGGGAGAAAACCTTTTGTAGATCGGTGTGCTGCATCGGAGAGGGGAGCAGACAGCCCTCTGCAGCACTGCAGTGCGTGGGGGTACACGAAGTTGGGGAAACAGCTTGCTATGGTGATGTACAGCATACTGGGGAGGGTCGAGAGGCCTCAGGCGTCAGGACCAGCTTCCTCTATATTTCACCTTCACCCTACCTCACTGCTGGCTTTCCAGCTTTTGTGTGTATCCCAGGGAGCAGGGAACCCTCCCCCAGGTAAGCAAGGCAGGACTAGTGGGGCCTACCACAAACTTTCTGGAACCTACTACTGTACCTTTTGCTTATATCTCCCAACATCTCCACAGGTTACCATCATCATGCAGACCCAGCCTAGCCACTGGTCCCTACTTTATCAGTGCCCACCCAGATGCAAACTGGTCTGACTCAGGGGACCACAGACATAGAAGAGATCAATGTTTCTGAGACACAACAAAGGAAGCAGCTTGGCAGGAGGCTAAGACACCAGAGTAGCTGATTCTGATAGTGATGGTATGCGGTGTGGGGAGAAGGAAAGCTCTAGGCATCCACAAGGACCAATTTTAGATTAGGCTGGAATGAAGAGCCACAGAGTATCTGACACAGAAACAGGCTAGAATGAAGAGCAACAAAGTATCTGACACAGGTTAGAATGGAGAGCAACAAAGTATCCGACACGGGCTAGAATGAAGAGCAACAAAGTATCTGACACAGACTAATATGAAGAGCAACAAAGTATCTGACACAGACTAGTATGAAGAGCAACAAAGTATCAGACACAGGCTAGTATGAAGAGCAACAAAGTATCAGACACAGGCTAGAATGAAGATCAACAAAGTATCTGTCAACTTTCCAAATACCCTGTCTTCCAGGTGTGGGTGGCCACCGCCAGTGCAGGCAGGGCTGGCCTCTCTACTAAAGCCCTGAGGCACCTTTTCTTGCTGTAGCTTATGAAATCAAGAGATCTGTCCACATCAAGAGCATAGGGTACTACTGGTGAGATGCTGGGAGGGAGACAGGAGTCCACTCTCCACACTCACAAGGCCCAGTGCCATGCTGGATGCCAACTTATAACAGGTATGGGAAAGTCTCCAGAGCCCATTTTACAAAAATTACATGCAGTATGGCTGTCCAGCAGTGAGACAGCATGTAGCAGATTGGCTACCCTATACAGGAACTGGCCAGTGAAGAGCTGGCTAAGAGTATAAATGAGGGGCCAGCGTGGTACAGGCTACAGGAGAGATGAAAGAAGGGAGAGACACGGAGTAAAGTATTCAGCTATGCTCCCAAGGGTAAAAGGGTTGGGCTCCATGAAACTCTACAGACACAGGTGGAGGGCCACTGATGTTGGTACCACAGCCCACCTTTCTTAAGTCAGGCTGTGGAAAGTGGAGACCCTACTCACTATAAAGAGCCACATTACTCTCAAAGGTACCAGGCCAAGAAAACTATGTGGTCATCTTGCCTGTGAGCTAGAAGGGAGTAATTGCACCACAGTTCAGTAAGGAATTACACTGGCCTGAGGGCTGTGTTGACTTCAATTGCCCTCTGAGGGTTGATTATAACAAACCAACCCATTAAGAGAGATATAGTCTAGATGGACAGGACTTTATACACACACAGCCCATCACAGCACCACGGGAGACAGTCTAAATTAGGTTTTGAGGGCCCCCTTGGGAGGAGGGCTGTGACCTGCCTCCACAAAAGAATTCTGTCCAACAGTAGCCACTTCATAACAATCCCAACAAACCTAGTCTCCTTGTGTAAGGCTGGGTCTGAAAAATGGCAGAAAGTGTGGACTGAACCCCAGTATCTACTGTAGCAAAATATGGGAACAATGCAAAATGGCAGAACTCAGAAGCCCACAGGCCAGGACGGAGCTGAGAAGCATCAATGGGACCAAGGGCTGGGGCATGATATACTCCAGGGCATCTGTCTAGAGCACACATACACACATGAGCTCACAGAGACACACACAGAACGATACACATTTACATACCCATTGGCAGAGAGAGGTACAAACACATGTGCATACACACACCAGTATATACATGGACACATTCACATACACATTGTACACATACATATAGATACACATGTACAAACATAATCCAATTCATATATACAATGAACACATAACATTAGATATACATGCATATACATATACCGATAAATATGATATGGGCACATTCATACACACACTGAACAAATATACATACACACAAATATTCATGTACACAATGATATACATAAATACCGATATAGACAATGTAGACATTCAAATACTTAACACATATACACAGTACACACAATGTGGACATATTCATACACACACTGAACATACACATTTTCACATACACTGACACATGGACACATAATTACACACAGTCACACCTTCACACATACACTAAACACACTCATTCATGATTATACATGTACATACTGGTATATATATATATATATATATATGTATATATATATATATATATATCACTGAACACACATACACATGGTTACCCATAATATGGATATACATTCTCTCACACACTAAACTCATGAATACACACACTCCACTCTTGCCACTACCCCTGGTAGATACAGTCTCCTAGAGACACAGGCCTGGAGCAAAGAAGATAAGCAGGCTTTGGGGCCCAAGTAGGAGGCAGTGTGATCACCCAGAGACTCTCTTTAGGATCAGTGCTCAGACAAGACAGGTAAAATGACACAGAGAACTCCCTACTCCTCCCAAGAGCAAGGATACTGCAGAGAAGGTGTGCACTGTAGGCCTGTAGGGACTCTTGGGGTACTCCTGCCCCTACTCATTGGAACTGTTCTCTGTAGTTTGAGCCACCCAGTCTGTGGCCACCCTACAGCTACTGACAAGATGGAGGAAAAGTAGGTCAAAGTGAACCCAGAATGCTATATTTCTCCTCAAAAGGAGCTGGTTCTATAACACTTGAGTATGAGACAACGTCAGGCTGGCCATGGTGCTTTGTCTTGGTGGTCAGGGTGGCTAATGTAGGGATTATTTTCTTTTCTTTTCCTTCCCCCCCCCCTCTCTCTTTTGAGACAGGGTTTCTCTGTGTAACATCTCTGGCTGTTCTGGAATTCACTATGCAGACCATGCTGACTTTGAACTCAGATCCGCCTGCTTTGCCTTCTGAGTTCTGGGATTAAAGGTGCGCCACCACTGCCCAGCAAGGATTCTTACTCTGCATGTAAGTGGGGCCTGTAACAATGAGTGTGTCTGCTAGAGTGAGGTGCTCCAGCACGAAGCACTATCACCACAAGCAGCCAGCACAGGCCCTTTCACCCTGAGTCAGTCTGGCAGGGACAGCTGACATAGACAGTTCTCAGAGTACATGCCAAGACCAGTGTGTTCACTGTAGGGAAACTAGCATGACTTCTGAGGACTTCTGCAAACACGTGACATCCTCCACATGGATAAAGATGGCATCAGTTGCCCTGTGCACATTCTAAGCTACTGTTTCTTTAGAGTGTTTAATAGTAAGTGAGTAGAAGCAGAAAGCTTCTTGGTGGTGTGCAGTGCATCCCGAACCAATCCATTTGTGCAGGGCACCATGAATCCAAAAGGATAAACTGGAGTGAAGTGACCAAGCGGTGATCACACAGACCCTGCCTGGCTGCTGGGATCAGGTACCCAACAAGCTCCAGCCACAATCTGTGGGCCATCGGGTAGTTCTTACTTGCCTACCTGCTCAGAACCTCTGGAACCCTCACTTCCTCCAGATGTTTTACAAAGCTGGGCTCCAAGAAGGTGCCCGTGGAATGGCTGGCTCCGGGTGTGGCTTAGGCTCACTAGATAGGAATAGCTGGTGACCTATTCTGGACTTGTGTTAGGATCAATGCTTCTATCTTATTTTAAAAATACTTCACAAAGACCCCCCAGGGACATCTGGCCTCCCCTGTGGTCAATTTGCCCAAAAGTTAGGACTCAGATGTATTCAAGATTGGTGACACTTCATTCCTGAAGGCTCACCCTGCCTACACCCTCCCTAAGCAGTTGACAGATTGAATCCTGTCATATGTCAAAAGAGAGAGAATCTTGGGGCAAAGCAGAGGGCAGTAGGATGGTTAAAGCGCAATGTAAGGGACAGTTAGCAAGGCTCAGCCTGGAGAGTGACTAGGGAGGATGCTAGACAGAGGATATGGTCCTGAGGACCGAAAAGGCAAAGACCAGAGGCCAGATAATCTTTGAAAACCAACAGAATGTCTCGGTGGTAAAGATGCCCAAGCTTTACAGCCTGAGTTTGATACCTAGGGCCTATGCTGTGAAAGAGAGAACTAACTCCTTCAAGTTGTCCTCGAACCTCCACAGCATGCTGTGCAGCAGCCCCCACTCCCACTCACTACACACGCATGCACGCGCACATGCACACGCTATAGCACTAAAAATCTGGCCTTCATTCTGACTCCTTAGAAAAATCAACCAAGGGTCACAGTCAGACACTCTCACGAGCAGTCTTCCTGGAAGGCTGTTAGAAGACTCCCAGCTTTGTCTAGGGCTCAGATATGAGCCAAACTAGGTTGAAGGATAAGGTCCCATTCTGTCCCTGCCCTAGGCTGGTACCACAATGACCCAGAGCCACTGGCAGAGGGTGTCCCTACACTCTGACGGTGGTCTTCTCTCTGCCTCACTGTCTAGTATGTGGGCAAAGGCCCTTCCATACATTCAGTCTCCATAGTTCCACAGCCTTGGCCACCCCCAGACTTGAAGGTCTCTGACTACCAGGTATGTTCCAGTTCTATTAAGGGGTCACCATCCCACATGACCGGGCAACTTCTGTGATCCGTGAAGAAAAGCCTGGAAGGTTCCAGGACAAGTGAGCACCCAGTACTTCATGCTACACGGTTCTATGCGGAAGGTGATGCAGGCCTTGTATGCTCAGCGGGGATGTGTGTGAGTTCTGTACTCGGGGGAGTTGTGCTCCTCCATCGATCATGGAGACAGTCCGAGGTTGCCAACTTTATTGTTCCTGGTGGCAGCGGAGCTGGATGCCACCCCAGGGGCACCACTGGGGGACAGGTGAGTCTGGGTTCTCTGTGGGCCGGCTGAGGGTGGAGCTTCAAGCTACACAAAGCACCAAGGATTGATCTGAGGCAGCAAACATAGAGACAGTAAAACAAAGAAAGATGGCTTTCCAGCGGCCTTGGTGACTTCAGCATTGGGGGCAAACATAGCTCAAGGGTCACAGAGATGGCCAATGGGGGAGTCCCTGACAGGTGCAGCAGTCTGGAGGACACAGAGACTGGACAGAGTGCTACATACAACACAGCCAGCAACTTAGCTGAGACCATAGCAACGAACCAACCACAGCAATGAACCAACATCTGTAACAGGGATCTAACCATCACACTCAGAGTGTCACCAAAGCACCCGGTGTCAAAGACCTGCTACCCGCTCCTGAGGGGATGTATCAGAAGCCCGAGGCTCACTGGCTATTTCCTCACCCAGAAATTCAGGGAAAGAGCTAGGAGATTTGCTCAGGGATTAGATAAGATGATATGCAAATGAAGGGCTGCTGCGACCACAGGAAGCAGCCTGAGTACAAAACAAGAGGAACTGCCCTAAACTCTCACCCACCCGAGGGGGAATGAGAAACTCAGGAGGGCCACCCTGAGTGGGAAACGGATCGGGCAGCTGACCATGTACCCTCATGCCACGGAACCAGCCTGCCCACAGAGGACAAATAAAATCTTAACTGGGAGGCAGTGTTGTACTTCAAACCAAAGAGGGGAGCGGAATGAGGGGAATCTGGCCAGAGAGTGGAAAAAGGCAGCAGCTGACCAGAGCACAAGGCCAAGCAAGAGGAGAAAGCATTTGGGGACACAACAGGTATCAGGTCCTGGGACCCCTGCCCTTCTCAGGATGCACACATTTCTGACACAGGGACAGTACTACCACAATGACATCACCCTGGACCTCGTGACCCCCGTGGTCAGCAGAGTAAGAGTCACCAGCATGGTGGCTGAGTCCGCCTCCTCTCAGCTTCCCCTCTTTAGGGTACGGCTGTCCTGCCCCACAAGTCCTACCCGAGGGACAAACAGCCATAGTTGTCTTTCTCACTTACCAGCTCCTTTTGATTTCTCCTATAAAACAAATTCAGAATGCAGCCCAAGATGGGCCTCTGGCTCTTGGGTTTGGGACAGCTACAGTGGCCAAGGAGGGGGTGGAAATAAGGCTGCAAATGTCACATGTCCTTGGTCTGTATGACCCCAGGACAAGAAGTAATGGGTGAAACATTCAGTACCAGACAGGAGCCAGAAGCAGGCATCTAGGTCAGAGCCCTGATGTAAGCAAAGCTGTCCTGAAAGGACTTATGTAACTCTAGAAGGGAAGGCAGATATGGTTCTTGGGCATTCAAAAAAGCTATCCTGGTAGGCTGGTGGTCGATGAGGCTCTGAAGATAAGGCAATGGATCTCCCAAATGCGTTAGAGATGAGAGGTAAAAACTACAGGGATGCCTCTAGGGCATTGAGACACCTGGGAAAATTAGCCCTGGGGTCAACTGTGGGCCAACAACCCAAATCAGGAACTAATGATCAATGTCTGGAGCAGTGGGTATTAGGTGGGTATTAGGTATTTGCTCTATCCATGACATGACCTTGGGCTATCTGGTGAGAGAGGGGGGGGGGAGGAGGAAGAGGAGGAGGAGGTGGAGGAGGAGGTGCTTCTTGTCTGCCTTCATTGCCTTTATGACCTCTTATAAAGGAGTGGGGGTGGTCACGCTCTCTTGGGTGGTGAACACCAAGTCAGGCAATGTGAAGCAACAAATGATCAGTCCCCAGCTTTCCAAGGACTCTGCAACTGGATTTACCATATCCTGTATTCGTGAGTATATTTCCCCCCTTTTATATCTTAATGAATCCTTGATACCCCTTTAAAAGATGCATGTGGATTTCTATTAACAGCAGTGTGAATATTAAAACCTATCTACTAGAGCCGCTGCCCCAAACCAGACAAGAAACACACACACACAATTTAAGATACACTTTCCTTTTAAAGTACAGGCAGGCTTTAAAAAGCATTATAAATCCCACACACAACCCTTAGCTGGAACCCCAAGGCACATTTGCTGAAGCCCACAGTCCAGTGTTAACACCACTTAGTCACCCAGAGGTCCAGGTGACTCCAGCTAGATCAAGACCACACAGAGGCAAATACGCGGACTAGCCAGCAGGCACCTTCTGCCTTATGTGTAGCCTCAACACTTTAATTAGGTCCAGAGTGACTCTGTCCTGGCTGAACGCGGCTCTGAGGCAGGGAGCATTCAATGGTCACGTTCAGAACCAAAGCTCATTGCCACACAGAAACTAGAAGAGGACGAGAATACTTAAGCTTATCTTTTCACAAACAGCTCTATCAAACAGGCTCGCCTGACACTAGCCACTGTGCAGAACCAATCCCATAGCACCTGCCCACTGCTCAGTATCCTATACACCCCAGAGGCCCAAGATAAGGCTTGAGACGGGGCACAGGGGACATCTGAAGAACGGCTTTAGCAGAGTTATACTGTCTGGTGGATGTTTGTGTTTCTCCCGTGATTTGCCCATTTATTTAAATCTTTTGCCCCGTATTTACATTGCGTTCATTTGTCCGTTTCTCACTAACATGCTAACGTCCCTGTCGTGATGGCCTTAGTTCCCAGTTGTGTATTGGGCTGGAGTATTCAGATGTTCGTGCACAGCCAGTGTCCACGTCTCCACCAGAACTCTCCTCGGAGGCTGTGCCTACGGCTATTTATAAGTGCTTCTTAGTTCTCCCACTCAAATCTAAAATTAAATATAGCTTTTCTAAGACAGAGCTATTTTTTCTTCCAAACCTTCAGTCCCAACTCCCCAGGTCTACACCAAGTCCACGCAAGGGCTGCCCAGTAAAGTCTCAGCCTATCAGAGCAATCCAGACGGTTTCTCGGTGTAGACTGACGTGAGCCTGTCTTTGGGGGAAACACTCAAAACTTACAGAATCACCTTCAGAACCACATGGGCCATCAGGAGTGATTTCCTAGAGGGCTGTCCCTACTACACACCGCTGTTGAACATTTCCTCACAGCCTCTTTGGTCTTACAGAGTCATCAGTCTAGTACATAGTATGGAACTATGGAGAGCTGACTAACCTTGGGTTGACGGCTTTCACCAACCTTTGTGGGTCTGGTGGGAAGATCCCCCCAGGTCAGGCCTGTGTATAGTGCCTCACTGACAGAAATGGCACTATTGGGGAAGGCACCCTTGGGGTGGTGCCACAACACCCTGGCATTTGCTCTAGATCCTGGTGACACTGGTGTGTGACCATGGAAGGCTGCGGACTAAGTAAGGCTACAGAAGGGCACACTGCTCATGTGGATGCAAGAGGGATGATCATTCTTGTCTCAGGCACAGTCCTGTTTCCCCATGGCTAACCACACATAGCTGACCTCTTTGCAATCTACAACACAGGCTGGGAACACACCTCTTGCTGGAGATGCCCTATGAGCATGCGAAGGGATAAGTCAAGAAAACCTCAGGCCCCGAGATGGCTCTGGAACTCCATAACTTAACAAACAAGGACCTAGGATGCCACTCTGGTTGCCCGCTAGGGTCTCCACAGGCCATTCTGTACGTAGCCACCTGGTCATTCCCTGCTCACAGCTGTGATCCTACGGGCAGGTGCTGGGACTTGGTGTCCACTGAGTATTCGCTCATCCATCTAGTTCAGCAGATTCCACGGCACAGGTAATGACACCACATGACTATGTCTCCTAATGTGACAGGTAACCTTCACCCTAAGCAAGCCCCGCACACAGCAGTGCAGGCTGTGTAGCTGTCTATCTCAGCAGGGAGGACCCAGGCATGGCCCTAACATCTCTGCAGTCAGGGGAAAAGCTCCATAATCACACAGTACAGCCTTTGGCAGGGAAGAAGCAAGGCACTCGCACATGGGGGGAATAACTGCAGGCCTGGGAACCCCCAAGAATGTGCTCTATCAGAGACACTGGAGTGTCAAAGAATACAAGAGCTCTAGGTAAGTTTAAAAGTAACACCCTAAACACACCCAGGCTGCAGGCATTTCAGAAATGATCACACTGGAAACAGTTATCTTCCCTTATGGCAGAGGGTTTGGGAAGGATTGCCCTGAGGCCAGGTAAAATAGACCAGTGCCCAGAGAGGGTTCTGGACAAGGTTTTTCTAACTCTACTCTTTAGCCTCAATATGTAGGCCTCTGGGCTTTGAGAGCCCTATAGCTGTGCTCAAAGTCAAGAACATGCCCAGCCCTTAGAAGGGCTGAGCTCCCACCAGCCCTGTGGCTTATATCTTATAGATACAGATTCCTAGGCAGCCTCCCTCTGGCCAGACTGTGCTATCTTCCCTCAGCTGGGAGCTACTTCCAGCCTCTTACACGCTGCCTGGACAGTCGGCATCTAAAAGACCAGTACAGAACTTCATTGCTGGCAGACTAAATGGAGAGGCAGATGACGGAAGGCTGACTTGCACTCACCAGACACGTACCGATACCTGTGACGTCGAAGTCTACTTGATATGACCAAGAACTACACACACCAGATCCCGTGTGCCTTGAAGAACACGTGAGGCGAAGAGTGCACACAGAGCACATGTGGTGTACATGGCCTCTGCAGTGACTACAGGACTCCAGACGGACTGGAGAAAATGGGCAGACGACACTGTCCCGCACACAAGGAGCAGTAAGTGCAGAGTACACATGCAATTGTCAACACAAGTCCTCTCCATGTGTGTATGTGTGCGTGTGTGGCAGGGGGTGGCTCTGTCCTCTCTCTGGTCCCCATAGTTCTGCTCTGACAGTCTTGTAGCCTAAGAGGTGAAACACTGCACCATAACAGACAGGAGCTGGGGTCCTGCCAAGGTGGCCTCCCATCCAAGGGCTCTGCCAAAACAGAAAAGTCCCGAAGACATACACTTGGGGGCTTATATGCACTACTTCCTAAGAATGAGACTCAAAACCAGAAGCTGGTCCTAAATCCCTGTCCAGAGCTGCAGAGACTCAGTGGCAGTTGACCTACTTTAGGGAACACTGGGGGCAGG
This sequence comes from Arvicola amphibius, assembly GCF_903992535.2. Lineage (NCBI taxonomy): Eukaryota > Metazoa > Chordata > Mammalia > Rodentia > Cricetidae > Arvicola > Arvicola amphibius. The sequence goes on from NC_052049.1 coordinate 867,605, forward strand.
ACTCCCTATAATTACAGTCCTCCAAGAGAGCTTTCCAGGCACTTGGCACCACGTGGGCAAACAGCCCAAAGCTACCAGGACCAGGTGGAACCGAGGCAGGAGCCCCGCCAACAGCTTTCCAGGGTCTGTAACTCTGGAGGAGGCTCCAGCTTCTGATAGGTGAACAGTCTGGCCTCAGGGGACCAGAGAGAACCCAAGGTAAAGGACCTGCTTCTACAGGCTCCCACAGATCCTAACCCTGCCCCTGCTCGCTGAGGGCCCCTGCTCGCTGAGGGTGGTGGCTCCCAGAAGAAGAAGTACTTCCAGTATGAGTTGGCAGGGAAGTGCCTGTATATGAACACACTGTTCCTTCATCAAGTCTTTCCTGGAAGTGCCCAGGACATAGTAGCCCTGCCTAGGGATACCAGCCAGAAAGGGCTCAGGATGAGCCACGTTTTCCCCAACCCAACCCTAATGCTGAGATGCAGGGAGAATTCCACAGCAATGTGCCCTCTAGGTCAGTGGTCATGGGGGCTGGGACCCATGCATATCAGACAACATAGGGAGGGAACCCCTAGGAGGGCATCAACAGTAGAAGTCCACCACGAGTGGAGCAGACAGGCCTGAGAGCTGTGTAGGAACTCACTCTGGTCCCATCTTCCCTGGGAGGTCAGAACTCAGCTGAGGCCGGGAGAAAGACCCACTCGAATCTGTGACTGTCTCCAGGACCCACTGCTTCAGCTGAGCGAGGGAATCAGAAGATTCAAGCCCAGGGGTGTTCTAGCTGCTTTCACTGTTCACAGGAAGGTTATCTGGGAGGGAGGAGGCTCACATGCTCTGCTGTTGGTAAGAGGGAAGCTTATACAACCTCTGTAGGTGGGAACCCCTGCCCCTAGCACAATCCCCCAATGAAGAAGACCACAAATACCACCAAGTCTATACCATGTATATACATCTTATTTGTTTTAGCTGGACAGGGAAGGAGGTGTAGTGGGAATGTCTTTGTGCTTCTATTGCTGTGAAGAGATACCATAACCATGGAAACTCTTACAAAGGAAAGCATTTAATTGGGGCCGGCTTACAGTTTCAGAGGTTGGTTTAGCCCATTATTCTCATGGCAGGAAGCATGGCAGCATGCAGGCAGACAAGGTGCTGGAGAAGGAGCCGAGAGTTCTACAATCTTGATCCACAGGCAACAGAAGGAGACTGTGTATCACACCGAGCATAGGTTGAACATAAAAGACCTCAAAGCCCACCTCCACGATGACACACACCTCCTAATAGCAAAACTTCCCGTGGACCAAGCTTTCAAACATGAGTCTGTGGGGCCCATCCCTATCTTCACCACCACAGGGACTGTGTCCCTGAGGTTGGTTGTTCCTCTGAAGGACAGAGTTGCCTTGACCCCATGCCGCTAGAGGGAAGGTTACCACCTCACTGACCACAGAAGCTGCACAGTCTCACGGTGTTGGCCACAATGAAGAGGTCTGTGAAGAGTAGGGGAAGATGTTTTGGAGGAGCAGTTTGGGAGGGGGCTGAGCTTTTGGGGACTTCTGAGGCCGTATGAGAAAGTCAAAGAACAGGCAAGACATACGACAAAGTAATCAAGGACCCCTTCCTGCAGATGAGTGACTTCCTGTTGGACCAGTGGACGCAGGGTTTGTTCTGTCCACAGCTGTCCCCTTACACGATAACTCGGTAGGCAAAAAGTCCCTAAGAGACTCCTGAAAAGTGTGGTACTTGCTACCTGATCGAGCCTGAGCCTAGCCCATAGGCATCGATCTCTACGCACAGACCAGCACATGATCTCCTCTCCACCACTGGGCAAGAGTCAGTTTTGTCCTCCCAGACTTGAGATTGGTCCAGCTCTATTGTCTACTTGGGTAGTTAAATTGTCGTTTAAAAAGCTTGTAGATGGCAAATAAGTTCTTGGGGAAAATAAGTCACTCTTCTGACTGGACAGCAGACAGGACTGGACAGTAATGTGGTGGCTCAGGAAAGGAGCTGTCCCCAAGATGAATGGCCTACTCCAGTGGCCAGTCTCAGTTAAGCCATGGCTAGCACCTCCCACCGTGGTCCATGCAACATGCTGAAGGGCTACCACATGTAAAGGCATTAGAAAACTGCCATAGCGATACAGTATGATATTGGTGTACGTGCGCATCTCCCTCCCCAACCCTGGGTACGTCCCTCTGGGCTCATTTCCACCATCATTCACATCTGGACTACAGGCTTGAGGAACAAAAGAGACGTCAGGAATTCCAGTCAGGAGTGATAAGGATACTCTAACATACTGCAGCAGACCCACAAGGACTGAGTGCTGAGCAGTGGTGGCCCTGGTCATCTGGGCTGGCTGTACTTTCCCTGGGTTATGTTCAATGAAAGCAGACATCGACAGGGCTTGTGTTAGGTAAGTCTTCCTGGATCACTAGGTCAGGCATGCTGGAATACAGCTTCAAGAGACGGGAGTTGATACAGATTTGCCTTAACACTCAACAATCAAGATTCATAGGCCTGGGAAAGTAAGTCCGGGGAACAAACACTGTAAAGGGGTAGATATTTGGACTCATGGGCACTCTGCTACCCGGGGGAAATGGACACACAGGACACAGTTACTGATAAGGCCAGCAGGTAGGTCCCAAGTCTGGGGTCTGTGGCTGGGTCTAGAAGGCCACTATTTAGGGCACAAAGTTCTCAATCTTTAAAAACAAGAAATGCTGGCTAGGGGGATGACTCACTGAGTAAGTGCTAGCCACTCAAGTATGAGGAACAGAGTTTGGGATTCCCTGAACCCAAGAAAAACCCGGTAAGTGTAGCAGCTCAGCTGTAACTCTAGCCTCCTAAGGCAGAGATGGGATTCCCCAGAGTAAGCTGACTAGCCAAGCTGACCCTATCGCTGAGCCCTGGATGTGATCAAGAGACCCTACTTCACTGGAAGAGGTGGAAGAGCTATTGAAAATGATTCCCAAGATGATCCTTGAGCCTCCACACGCATGTGCCCCTACATGCTTGACACAAGTAAACATGCATACACATATGAAATAAAAAACAGAAGAAAATGAGAAACAGATAATTCAATTGCACAAAAAATCCAGTGCCTGGATGTTGATAATAAAGACTGAGGTTGCCACAAGGAGATATGGACAGGAGAGCTGCCTCCAGGAGCAGCCTGCAAACAGCCCCGGGCTCCACGTCCATTCTGCAAGTATCAGGCTGCAACATGCATCAGCCTACGGAGATTGCTAGTGGTGCCTGATTGCATGAAACTGGCACAGGCCTAGAGGGTTGGTGGCTGACCTGGGGTTCCAGGAACCACAGCTTCCCTTAGGCTGAATACTCCTAAGCACATTTCAGAGGTTAGGTATAGGTCATTGCTACTTCTCTAAGAAAGGTGATGACCAAGGGTCACACAGCTGACTCACTGAGCACTTGTAGATGGAAGGGGTTATGTTCAATGTAAACAGAAGGAGGAGGAAGAGGAGGAGGAAGAAGGAGAAGAAGCAGAAGAAGCAGACAAGGAGAAGAAGGAGGAGGAGGAGGGGAGGAAGGAGGGAGGGAGAGAGGAAGGGAGGGAAGGAAGAAAGGAAGAAAGGAAGGAAGGAAGAAAGAGAAAGAAAGAAAGAAAGAAAGAAAGAAAGAAAGAAAGAAAGAAAGAAAGAAAGAAAGAGAAAAAGAAAGAGAAAGAGGCTTACATAGGAAAGGGCTGGAGTTGCAGTTGGAAAGAACACAATGTCTGTGGTCCTCCTGGCACACTAGCACCCAAACAATTGTGGAGAAAACTCTGACACCAGCTACATCCAGCAGGGAACCAGGCCCTGGACACTGTGGAGAGAGGGTAGGCCTTGACATTACAACAATCTCCAGGCCAGCCCCAGGCAGCAAAAGGCTCAAATTATATTCATACTATCAAAGGTATGTGCTCTGCTGGACTCTGCTGGGTGCTGTGATGAGAGCCACAGTGAAAGGAAGTTCTCCAGAGTCAGCTCCCATCTGTGCTGTGGACGAAGACACTCTACCTAGGCCTTATATGGGGACCAGGCTGTGTGTGCAGAAAAGCACAGAGCACAGTCAACAGCAGGACAAAGCCAGCTGCCACTGCTAACAATAAGGGCTGCAGAAGGGAAGCTCAGCGCTAAAAAGTAAAACAAAAACCAGGACTGGGGTTGGGCAGATGGCCTAGCTAGTACGGTGCTTGCCTCACAAGCAGGAAGACCTGGGTTCAATCCCAGCACCCACCCACATGAAAGCTAGCGGTGGCTGTGGGTGCCTGTCATCCCAGTGCTGGGAAGGTGGAAAGGACAATCTCTGGGGTTTTCTAGCCAATCAGTCTAGCTGAACAGGTGAATACCAACTTCAGTAAGAGACTGTCTCAAAATGTAAGGCGAGGGCTGATGAAAACGATCAAATGTCAACCTCTGGCCTCATGTACACACACACACACACACACACACACACACACACACACACACACACACACACACACACCAGTACCAAATCAGTGAGGACAGCAAAGTTATCTGCTGCCCCTTATAAGCTGACACATTAGCACAAGGACATTCAAGTGAGTTTTTTCTAGTGACTGACACTGGGTTCGAACAGGCTTCATGCCTTAACTACGGCACACACGTGTGCTTTCCAGTCAGCTAAGAAACAAAAGTGTACATTTACACGTAAAGTATGGACATACAAATAAACACTCATGCTCCTAAAAGCCCAAATTCTAAAAGGCTATAAAGTTAGGACTTTCCCTGGGCACCATCTCTAATGGACTACAGGTTGGCTACAGAAGAGGGCTCCCTACAATGGCAGGCTCCCTACATCCACACTAAGGTTCCACACAACTGCTTGGAACCAGTGTCAGGCTTGTGAGACAGGGATAGTTCAGAACCTCACCTAACAGTTCAGACCTCATCTGTGACACAGGAACTCGGGCTGGCCTTCCACCTGCCTCTAAGCCTTAGAGTCTAGGGGCTGTAGCTAACAGTGACCAAAAGTCAGACACAGGGAAACAACCTTGGGTCTTCCTGAGACACACAGATGTGGACCATCAGATGCCATGCTTCTTGCAGGAAGTATGCATTCCAAGCCTGACACTGGTTCCAAGCATTCCTGGAAGGGCTAAATACTGTGTAGCCAAGCCATCTAGTCCAGTGTCTCTTCTCTCTTCCCCTCCCATAAATCTCCCCGGTCCAGTGCTTGCTTAGTCCAGAAGTCGGTAGAACACCTGCACCCCACATAGCATGCTGAGGTGCAACAGGACCTTTTAAATACAGAGCGCCCCTCTTTATTAAGTCTCCTGCAGTGTCCAGGTGCCCAGTGGGCAGCACCTCCCTGTGCCCATATGCCTGGGGCCTGGAGTCATCTGCAGGAGTGGCAGGATGTGTGCTGTGGGGACCTTGCTCTGGCATCACCATTCCTATGGGAGCCAGGCTGCAATGACAGCCCATCTGTGCTCTACCTTAACTCAGATGCTAGACAGCCTGCGGGAAGAGCTTTCCAGTACTCAGGGCTCTGAAGTCAGGGCAGAACTTGTCAGTTACCTGACCTCACCATCGCCTTCTCTGGGATGGGCTTGGGTGGTGGGGTTGCAGACGCTTCCGAACCTGCACCAAACTAGGATTGGCTCTAGTAGAAGGTGGCTCTGCTGTCCAGGAAGCAAACTCATATCTAGTTAAATTTCACAATCGGGAAAACCCATCAGAGCTGGGACGGCAAATGCTTGTACCACATGATCCATGGGGAGTACCCCAAAAACCCTGTGTGTGACAGAAAACCACTTTATGACTTCAAAAATAACAAACTGCGAAGACTCTTAGCTGACAGCCCAAGCCCTTCTAGGGCCTGTCCTTCATCTGTATCCTTGCCGTAACAGGAAGTGGCGAGTTCTTCAGACTCCAGTGTGCAGATCCTAGCCTGTTATTTTCTGTCCACTAAATGCTTAAGCTGCTTGCTAAATCTGTAGTTAAGTGACAGATGGGCTGCTAGGGGCTGAGGTGGCCTGTGTGTCCTTAATCCAAAGCTATACACTAACCCCTCCCAGGGCAGTTCAGAGTCACTTGGAGTAGGAAGTTTCTGAGCTTCAGACTTAAGGGACCTCCTCCTGAAAGGGAAGCAGGATTCTTTTGCTTGACAGCTTATCCATCTACCCTCTAGAAAAACTTTTCAATAAAGCCTTCCATAAAGGCTAAGGCTCTGCAAAGCATGGCTTGGGGGATGTATAACAGAGAATTCTGTGGACAAGTACAAATATGTTCTTTAGCCACAGGCTGCAGACATCCAAATAATTATACAGAGCCTCGTGGGCACATGCTTTTGGGCAAAAAGTCCTGGCCCTAGAATCAAACTAAGTGGGTTAAGATTGCAGCAAGGAAGCCGGGTGGTGGTGGCGCACGCCTTTAATCCCAGCACTCGGGAGGCAGAGGCAGGGGGATCTCTGTGAGTTCGAGGCCAGCCTGGTCTACAAGAGCTAGTTCCAGGACAGGCTCTAAAAAAGCTGCAGAGAAACCCTGTCTCAAAAAACCAGAAAAAAGAAAAAAAAAAGATTGCAGCAAGGATGGGTGCATAAGGAGTGAGGAGCTAGCTTTCAGAGAGGAAGATGCTTCATGCAGACTGAGTAGAAAGGGGAGGGGCAGGAACAGAATGAGGCAGACCAGATCTGGATGGGATAGGAAATTACCAAGATGGGGTAGAGGCAGGCTAATACGGCCAGGATTGAAAAGAATTACTAGGGATGGGTTGTTTAAGATGACCAGAGTGGAGCAGCAGCAGGGAGACCAGGCTGGATTGGGGTAGGGTGAACCAGAATGGACTTGGTTAGGGAGTAGCCCCCAAATCCAAAGGAAGTTGGGTCAAGACTCCCTTGGAAGAAAATCTCAGGAAGGCTTCCAAGCAGCAGATCCTGGAGGAAGAAGAAGACCCACTGGTTCCACAAGTGACTCTGGAAAGAGTTGTAGGGTAGGAGGTTGTGGAATGGAACAGAGGGATAATTAGGCTCTGAGATGACTGTACCCTAAGTCCGCCTGCTGGGCACAGCCCCTGGCAGTAGGGACTAACTGATAGCAGCCTTGCTGAGTCCCACAGGCAGCTGCCTTGTCTCATATCTGTCTGGCTCCAGATACAAGCAGGGAAGGGGGTAAGACCTGAGGCCTGATATGAAGCAACTTTGCCTTTCCCCCTCTCCGTGTTCAACTCTGTCGACCATCAAGTTCCCACGGGTGATAACCAACCCCATTAGAGGCTTTGAGAAGAAGCCCGTGCCTGGGAAAGTGACAACTTCAACGGGCTTCACAGACTTCACTTTAATATTACGTCTGATAAGTTACACATTTAAAAACACTATCTCCTCTCAGAGCTGGTTCCTCATAGTTGGAAATACTACTCAGCCCATAAACCACAGGGCCACAGACGTCTGAAACTGTGAGCTCTACTCATTAAGCAAAAAAAAGGCACCCAAAGTGACCATAGCACCACAGACCCGATCCCACAGTAGGAGAGGTTCCGCGTGCCAGGTCTCACAGAGAGAGTCACAGGAACAGATGGTAACTGTGCCTGGATCCAGGTTCCCACCAATCAACCGCAACCGCAGCACACCGGTTCCCTCTCACGTGGGAACTACGTTGTATAAAGTTGATTCTGGGCACAATCACCCCAGGGAGCGTCGTTAACAGCCGAAATAGTGTACTCGACACAGAAAACAATCTGCAAACATAGATGTGGAAATCCTCCCGCCAGGTTATGCCAAGAGGTTCGCACGTCCGCTGCTGACCAAGATGACCATCCAGGTTCGGGCACTAGGCCACCGAGACACACAGTCGGCCTCCTAACTGAGCGGAGGCGCTCGAAAGGGGCTGCTTGATGCGAGGGACAACCCCCCGCCCTCCGCCCACCACCAGGCCTCCTACTGGCGGGAACCCGCGCCAGGCCCGGGATGAGGTTGTGGGGCTCAAGGGATGGAGTTCAGGGGATGGTGCCTAAACCACAGAGGGTGTAAGTCAGCATGTGCGCAGGCGGCGGGAAGCGGGACCCTGGCGCGGGCTCAAAGGGTGCTGCAGGGGAGGGGCGCGGCTCTCCAAGGACCGGGCGGCGCCCAGCCCCTCCCCACCGCATCCCAGGCGCATCCTGGGCAGAACACAGAAGCGACGCGGAGAACCCACCTGGGCCTTCTGCAGGGCGCTCAGCCGCAGTTCGTGCACGAAGGGGTTCCGCCCCGGGGGCGCTAGCCGCCGCGCGTCGCCTGCCCCTGAGCTGGAGGAGGGGGCGGCCCGTGGCCCGCGGCCCCGCAGCCTCATGGCGGCCCACGCCTGAGCACCGAGCGGCGCAGACGGAGCACAGCCGACGGAGATCAGCGGAGCCGAGCAGAGCCGAGCGCACAGGAGCAGAAGGCGGCAGAGGTAGCAGCAGAGCGCGCGGGAGAGGGCCGAGGATGCGCGGCCGCCCGGAGGCGCAGGCGCGGGAGGGGCGGCGTGACGTGGGTGGGGCCAACGGGATGCCCCGCCCCGACCGCGCTGGACTATGATTGCGCCTGCGCGGCTCGAGGCTCATGGGCTTTCCTAGAACCTGGGGCAACCTGCGGTTTCCCGTGAGTGGGGAGACCCTGAGATTTGGGCCGCAGAAACGAGGCTTGTGGGCTCAGCGGCCGCTTAGGACCTCACTGACGCAGCTGAGCTCGCCTGCGCCCGCACCTGCGACCCTGGAAAGGGGTTCTCGGAGCGACCCGAGACTGTGCCAGGCCCGCTTCTCTGCGCAGCACCGTCCTCGCAGGCAGTTTCCTTCCCCTAACCATTGTAATCTATCAATCGCCATCGTGGGTGAAATGGATGCGTTAGGGGACCCTACTTTGTGCTACGCTATTAACTAGGGCTCAAAATAGCCTTCCTGTTAAAATGTATACATTTGACTCCCTGAATGCCTTTTGTAGTTTGTATCACTGATTTTTTTAACTAGGACACAAAATAGCTTTCTGGTCAAAAAAATGTCTTTTGTAACAATACCAGGTGTATTTATTTGTATATCGTGGAACTCTCAAAAGGCAGGTGGTGGGAGACTGAGGGTCCAGCCTCAGTCACCAGACTGAGACAAGTTCTGCAGAATTCCGAACCCCCTCCCAGCTTCCTGTCTCACCTCCCGCAAAGCCCTGTGTTTCTGTGGACACCAGAGCTCTGAAAGACCCCACCACATCCTTTCCCAGAAGCCTGTTCATGGGGTGACCAGAGCCTCTGATACCTGCTGACAAGTGGGGACCAGGCTGAGCCCTGTTCTGTGTTTTGAGAAGTTGGCTAGGAGGAAAATGCACTTGCAGGTCTTGTCACTTCAAAGCTTCATTTTGTATTCCACACCTGACTTCACCTTGAGACTCTCTTTGTCTGCTCTGAGATGAGCCTTGCAGCAACAGCAGTTCACACAGCTTTTTCTCTGGGCTACGAAGCCTGTGGAGGCCCTTGAACTACGAGCAGTCTTAATGCTCTGTTGTGTTGCCCTGTGGCCTAACCACGAGCATTCCACTGACCCTAGCTTTTAATTCTCATTTACTCTAGCCTTAGACACAAGAGTGCACCGTCTAAGGACATTCAGCTCCTTGTCAAGAAAACCCCAGGACCAAAAGGCCTGTTTGCATACAAACCTTTACCCCAAGGAAGACAGACTGTCTAGGTGCCCCCTAAAGTCTATAGGCAAAGAGACCTGCGTCAGGATTCCTGTAGCCTCAAAGTTGGGTCTCAGAATTGTGGACATCTTGTGTGTTAGCCCAGGTCCTCCAGCCACAGAGGGCAGGATGAGTTACATACTTGATATAAGTGTGATATAAGTACACATCACTGTAATTGCACAAGTGAGGAGGTTGAGGTAAGAGGATTACAAATTCCAGGCCAGCCTGGATTAGATAAGGAGACCCTGTCTCAAAAAATCAAAATAGCAACACAGTGTGTGTGTGTGTGTGTGTGTGTGTGTGTGTGTGGTGTGCTTGACAGTGTGTAAGAGAAATGCCTATTGAGACGAACAGAAGTCTAGTTAAAGCTCTTGGCTGGAGTAGCTGTTAGAATATGTTTTTAAATGCAATGTGTTCCACAAAGTTCTACTACGCAGTACCTATGGAGGTGACCTTATGTGGAAAGAAACCTCTTTGCAGATGATCGAGATGAATCTAGTAGGTTGGCGGGACCCATCCAGTATTACTGATGTCCTTATAAGTGGGAGTTTTGAACAAGGAGATAGGCACTGGAGGGGACACCGGTAAGACCAGAGTTTTGCTGATATAGGCTACTCAGCCACCCGAGCTGGAGAGAGCTGGGAGGGTTCTCCCTTAGGGACATCAGGAAGAATTGCCTCCACCTGGATCTTGAACGTCTATCTTCCTGGGCTGTGAGAAGATACAGCTGTTTGTTCACACCCCCAGGAAGGTACATTACAAATCTGCAAGAGGATGAGGTGAGAAGGACACCATGGGCACCCTGTCCCAGCCCCGCAGTCAATGCAGAGTGACTAGGCCAGGCAGGATCAGTGTTCAAGTCCCAGGAGAGGACTTGCCTTAGCTACCTGCCCTACCCTGCATTCATGGAAGCCCCATGAGACGCATGGCCTGGTGGAAACCCATGGTGGATCCTTGGGTCAACGAGGCTTATTTGGAGGAGGTTGGGGGAAGGAAATGAGTTGTTTAGATCAGGTTTGGATAAGACACAACCACAAGAAGTGGCTATCAAGGGGAGCCAATCCTGCTCACATCAGAGGGAAAGGTGGGAAGTCCTCTGCCTTAGCCTCTTTGTACTACTGTAACAAAACACCCAAACACAGGCAGTTTATAAGACACAGAAAATGATTCTCTTACACTTGCAAGCCTGAAATAGGAGCCAGCAGGTTTAAAATCTGATGAGAAACCAATCTCTGCTTCCAAGATTCCACTTGAGCATGGTGTCCCCAGAGGGGACTCCAAGTCCTCAAGTAGCAGGAGAGAGGCAGAGTGGATAACGCAAGCCCTTTTATAGCTGTAGTGGCAGTAATTATTTCCTTCTCCCTCATTCACTTGAATTTGCTATTCTTTCGCCGCCTTTGTAAGGCAGGAGTGCAGATTGCTCGTTGCGACTTTTCGACTTTTCTTATTCAACACTGTCCATTTTCTTGTATGCACAGCTTTGTCTGTGTCCAACGAACGCTGGTCTGCTGGTTCTCTACTACTTTTCTTTGATTTTTAATGTACTCTCTATTTTCCCTGGTGGTCTCTTTGACCCATATGTTGTTTGGTTAGATGCATAGAAATGTCCAAAATATTTGAAAAGGTGCCAGACACATTTCTGTCATTAATTTTAATAACTCCTTTGTGGTCCCGACACAGGCTCCGTGATCTCATTGCATTTATGGCCTGTAATTATGCATTTGGAGTGGAGAGTTCTGTGAATGCGGGTGGGTTACATTGGTGCATAGTTTTGTGCAGGTTCCACGTCTTTCTACACTAGTGTTGCTTGTTCTGCTCATTACTGAGGCCAACCTTATTTGGGCACTTTTTAAATTTTACTGTTAGCTCTGGTCTTCTGTATTTTCCTGCAATGTCTTTAGGTACATATACATCCTCAGAGGGCTTGTTCCTCCACTAATCAACCTCTTTATTACGATGGAGCCTCTAGCCCATCTTTATTGTTGTTCACATGTTTCCCCATCTTGTTAAGTATTTTGATTTTTTTTTTTCGGTTTTTCGAGACAGGGTTTCTCTGTAGCTTTGGAGCCTGTCCTGGAACTAGCTCTTGTAGACCAGGCTGGCCTCGAACTCAGAGATCCGCCTGTTTCTGCCTCCCGAGTGCTGGGATTAAAGGCGTGCGCCACCACCACCACCCGGCTTGTATTTTGATTTTTAACCAACCTCCAAATCTAGTCTTTTTGCAGCAGTGTTTAGACAAATGGGCTTGGCGATTCATCCGCTAATTCTAGCACTTGAGAAGCTGAGACAGGAGGATCTTTGTAAGTCCAAAGCCAGCCTAATGTACATAGCAAGACTCTTGTTTCAAAACCAAAACAAAACACTTCCGAAAGCAAACCAAAACAGCAGTGCTGAGATCTCCTGTGTCTGAGGTGCCAGCAGACTAAGGTTTCAATAGTCAGTCCTGCTGTTTGCTTTCTGATGAACTTCTCTGGCTTTGCTTTGTGCTTTTCTCTTTTGGGCCAATTTAGCAGGTTTTCCATCTTATCTCTACCACTGGCTCATCAGCTATACACCTTTCCTTTAACATGTTAGTATCTGTTGTAGGGCTTAACATGTATTCTCTGAAGGCATTTCAAGTGATGCTACTTAACATGTGAGATTTCACAATATCCACTTTCGTTTCCTTCCCACCCTTCCTGCCTCTGTTCTTGTATATTTTAATTTTATATATGCTGAACCTCTTCGGCACACTATTATTATTTTTGCTTTGAACAGTCAATTATCTTTCCAAGAGATTATAGAGAATTCTAAGAAGACTTTTGTGTTTGTGCCAGTGGTTGTCTTTTAAACTCATTCATTGCCTTGTACAGATTTGAATTTTCTTCTGCTGCTGTTTTCCTTTCTCCTGAGGAAATTCTACTAAATATTTTGAAGTGTAGACCCGTTTATTTATAATTTTCTACATTGAGGTTATCTGAGGTGTTTTTAGCTTGCCTTTGCTTCTGTGAGTTTTCTTCTGATGACCATACAGTTCTGTAACAGCTAGACTGTGTTTTATGCCTCTGCATACTCCCAGGTCCTTGCCAACACTCAGTCCCTAGATCAGCATCCTTGTTGTGGTTTCTGACTGGATTTGCAGTGAAGAGCCTCTTTAACATGTCCTTATTTGACATCTATAACTCACCTTCAGTGAGATATCTGTTCAGATATTTTACCTTTTTTGTAGTGCATCTGCTGAGATTGTTTGTTTCTGAGACAGAGTCTGCCTGTATAGCTCAGGTGGCCTGAAATCCAGTTATTCTTCTACCATAGCTTACTGTGTGCTAGGATTACAGACAGACACCCTGTGATGTTTAATATATTCTGAATTCATTTCCTTATGGCTTATATGACTTGACAATAGATTCTAACATCCTCTAGCTGTCTTTTAACTTTTGAACAGTATTTTTTGTTTTTGAATAACATCACAATCTCACTCTGTTGCCCAGGTTGGCCCCAAACTCACAGGGTCAAGTGATCCTTCTGTCTCAGCCTCCAGAGTAATTGGCACTGTGGGCCTGAGCCACCATACCTAGCTGTCATATGGGAATCTTGAAAGAAATAGACCCTTAACAGTGCTAGTCTTAGATTCATTTACCCAGTAGAGAAAACACAATTTGTCTGGTCTTTATAATTTCACTCAACAATGTTCTGTGACTTGCCATGCATAGACAGTTCACTTCTGCCACGTGTGCTAGTTTTGAGCTATCATAGATGATCCTTTTAATTTTTAACTGTTATTGCGAGCATACAAAAACAAGCTTGTTTCCCATCTTAATTCTGTGTCTATGACCCCAACTATAAATTATTTTGTTGCTAATTCATAATTGTGATTTTGTAACTGTTATGAATCATAATATAAATATTTATTATGCAGGATATCTGATATGTGAGCCCTGTTAAAGTGTCATTCAATGCCTCCCAAGGGGGCTTGACCCATAGGTTGACCACTGGTGTAAAGGAAAGAACCAGGTCACTGAGAGACTGTCTCTAAAGATTAGGTGGAGAGTGATTGAGGAAGACATTCAACTCTGACCTCAGGCCACCACTGGAGCAAACACGGGCAAGTGTACCCACACTGATGTACACACATGCTCATATAAAACCTCCCAAACACATAAATATTCAGGAATATTCCAGATCTGTTATTGGCTGCTTATTTAATTCCATAGTAGTCAGAGAACATATTTAGTGTGTTCTTTAAATTTATGGATATTTATATTGATTACTCTTCTCGCTGTGACAAAATATTTAGCAGAAACAACTTAAAGAAAGCTAATGGTTTGAGGAGAATCCGTCCATCTTGGCAGGTAAAGTGTGGCTGGTCACATGGAGAAATGAGACGACTGCTCAACTCGCTTTCTTCCCTGTTCCCTTTTGTTCAGTTTGGGATCTAGCCACATTCAGGACAGCAGTTCCTCCTCAGATAAATCTCTCAGCAAACACTCTCACAGACACACCCAGAGGGGTGTGTCTGCTAGCTGCTTTAAATCCAATCAAACTGACAATGAAGGTGAACCAGCACGTGTTCTGTGTTTGCAAATGTCCTTCAGGAAGTTGAGCAGGTTGTGTGCACCATGCTTATGTGTGAGAGGTCTAAATACCAAGTAGTTAAAACTCCAGAGGTTCCAACTGAGACTTTGAGGGAGTTTGTCTAAGCTGGGCTCCTGCCTCTGCCCACCAAGCTCCTCAGCTTGCTGATGCATCATATACCACCCTCTGCCTCCCTGCCCTGTGGCCTTCTTTACTGAGTCTGCGCTTCCCCTTCACACTTCCCTTCTCCTGGAGGGCTTTCTGCACTCAGCAAGGTCTCCTCCTGAGACCCTTCCTCCACCACACCTGCAAAGATCCTTTGGGGGGGTCTCATTCACAGTCTGGGTTTGGGCATCCTTGGGAGGGGCACATTCCAAACAAGGTAGTCATCTAATCCAGGCAAATCTAAAGTCGTGGACAGATCCTGAGGATAAAATATAGTCCTTGAATCTCTGTGTGGCCCTTTCCTGCCTAGGCTTCAGCACACTGAGGCTGGGGGCTGGGGTACCCTCCAGCACTGAGACCTTAAGAGGAGACCAAACTGACTTTACAATGGCCTTAAACCTAGTGGTGCTCTCCCTCCAGGAGAAATGGCTGTGTGGTTCTGCTGATGAGGCTAAGCCAAATGCCACGTGAAGCAAGCTGCTTGGCTAACCTCTTGCTCTGTGGCTGATGGTTTGGAGAATAACTACATTCCTGGTGACCTTCAAGGCAGCTCCTTCCCTTCAAGGCAGCCTATCTGTGTGAATCCTCCACTGTGAAGACACTCAGCTTCAATCTGGCCTTTCAGTGCCCGAGACCCCAGCTTGCTGTGGATTCTTTGTGTTTCTGCTTCTGTTCTACACCAAAGGCTCAGGAGACTTTGAGGCGATCATGCTCTGGGCTGTCCCTCTGTGTATTCAGCCATCCACACAACAGCAGCAGAGTCCTGAAAAACGAGTTAGGACTGTAGGAGCAATGGGGTAACAAAGACATTTCACGGAGGGATGCTCTAGACATGTGTTCCTAGACAGCCTTTCCTAGTCCATGGCCCCAAAGTGAGCAAAACATTGTTTCTAAGGGAAAAGCAACATAGTAGCACACAGCAATCTCCATTTTATGTTCTCTCCTACCTGAGACTTAGGTCCAAACTGGGCATAGTGACTCTCACATCTGTAATCCCTACAGTTGGAAGGCTGATTCGGGAGGATTGCTTTGAGTTCTAGGACAGCCTGGTCTACACTGAATTCAAAGCCAAGCTGTGTTGCATAGTTACGTTCAAGGCCATCAAGGGGCTACAGGGGTGGAATTCCAGAGAAAAGTAGGTAACAACCACCGGATGACTTCAGCTTGTCAGAGCTTGAGGCCAATAAATGTTAACCAGGTGAAAGTTATAGGATGCATAAAATGGCATTCAGCAGATTTTCTCCAACACACTCTAGCCATTTTTGTCTACTCCCTTTAGTTTTAAGGTGCTAAACCAAAATAAAGAAATCCAAAGAAAACACCATTCCTTAAAGTAAATGTAATCTGATGTCTCAGTGCTTCTCACTGCCCTGGACGGAACCCACATTTCCGTGTCTCTGAGTGTGTCAGTGTATGTAAGCAGACTGAGCCAGATACTTTTTGTCTGTGGAGCTGATGTTTCTGGCCACTAGGACATCACAGAACTGGTTCATGGAGTTTTCAGTTCTGCAGACAGAAGAATCCTGAGGTTATAGTGCCTTGGCTACAGGCGTCTGCTTGGTCTCACACTTGTCTGCTGGCCCTCGTTATGCCCACAACAGCAGATGGCAAATGAAGACAGTATGAGGGGCTGCTTGGTGAAAGCCAGGCGGTTGCCCTATGTTTGTGTCAGTCTGAAAACTGTAGATGAAACTACTTCTGACACCCTTTTTTGCCACCAGAATCTGGCTCTGATCTCCTTAGCCACTGCTGGACCCCAGGCCCTTACAGCTTACTATTATCTGGATTTCACAGTACCTCACAGCTAGCTGTTCTGAAAGCCTGCCCCCCTCTGTGTTTCTTGCCTCATCCTGTGAACATAGAGTTCTTGGGGCACCCTCTGAGCCCCCACTCTCATACTGTTTTGCCTTCCTGTTCTGGCTAGACCTGAATCTCACATGCCGTCCTCTCATTAACCGTCAAATGCTGTCCAGTGTATGACCTCCTTCTGCAGCCAAGATCAAAACCACATACCCATGGCTGGCTTGTGGTCTGTCTTAGTTCCAGAACACCACAGATCATGCAGCTTAAAGCCCAGGCATTTGTTTCACTCTCCTGGAAGCTAAGGTAAAAAGGTATCAGTGGTGAAGGCCTGGTTTCCGGTTTAGAGATGATACCCCCCCCCCCCAGTGTCCTCTCTAGTGTGGTAGGAGTAAGGCAGCTCTCTGAGCCTCTGCCTTTAGGTCCCATCCTCTGAGTACCTCCCCCACTCTCCAGTTCCTCTGTCTGTTCCTGTTCTCTAGGGGTACGGTTTTAGCCCATGCATTTGGGGAAACAGCTCTGTCTGCAGCAAGGCCCAACAGGCATTGCCTGCCTACCTCATTCCCTTCTGAACTCCTGAGTCCTCACTGCACCCATCACCAGTGCATGGGCCCACACCAGGGCAAGCAAAGGAGGAAGAAAGGATTTATTTGGATTACCCTATCGTAGCACTGTTCATCACTGAAGAAAATCAAGACAGGAACTCAAACAGGGCCGGAACCTGTAGGCAGGAGCTGATGCAGAGGCCATGGAGAAGTGCTGCTTACTGGTTTGCTCCCATGGCTTGCTCAGCCTGATTTCTTATAGAATCGAGGACCACCAGCCCAGGGATGGCGCTACCCACAAAGGACTGGGCCCTCCCCATCATTCATTAACTAAGACAATGCCTTACAACTGTATGGAGGCACTTTCTTAATTGAGGTTCCCTTCTTTTAGATGGCTTTAATTTGTTAATATGAAACTATTCAGCACACCTGGGGTAGACTACATTTTTTAGCCTACCTGCCTTGGGGGGTGTGGTCACGTGACTAGATTTTGGTAGCAAATGAGACATAAGCCCAAGACTCATTGAGCTTTGGAAAGTACCTTTTAAAGGAGAGTATCTCCGTGCAGGCTGGAAGGTAGAAGATATGGCTGGATCTACAGTGTTGGTCCCTGGCTGTGGAAACAACCGTGGGAATGACAACCTCTGAGAAGCAGTGATCCTCCCTTCATAATAAGAGTGCTGAAGACTCGGAGTAGCGAAAGCTAAGCAGTTTATTTTTCAGTCTTGTAATGCCAGGCATCAGCTTGAGAAAAGGCAGAAAGGGCTGGCACACCGATTTGGCACCAAACAATGGTTTTTGTATTTCTAATTGCATTTCCCTGTTCCTGAATTCCTCATTGGTTGATGTCTTCAGGGAGGTACACACTTTATAGCTCATTTAGCTCTGTCCTCACCCCCAAATCCCCATCTTCTTGGGGCTCAAGATTCCCTCCTTTTCTGAAACATGCGTTCAGTCACATAGCAGACTGTGATTTTTTTTTTAACTATCAAGTGTTCATGTAAGCAGGCTCCGGCCACTGACTAGGAAGACAGGAACTCGGTGCCTCCTGCTCATCTGTGATTCACTGATGAGCCTTAAACGTGCCTTGCACTGAAAACAGACCATAATGATTTACTTACACAAACTCTCTTTGCCACAACAGAGAGAGGGTTGGGCCTGAGGGAGGGCCTGCCAGCCCTAGGCTGGATGCCTCTCCCTTTTACAAATGAGAGAGAGAAGTAAAGATTTAACTAGGATTGCGATTGTTTTAGTTTTTCTGCTACTTGCCAGTGAGCCTTGAGGTTCTTTGGGATGCTGGGGTTAAGAAAGTAAATCCCATGGCCATGGAATTTGTCTTTGCAGGGTAAATAGATTTAGACACTCTTAATTTTCCCTAAAAGCTCTGATTTGCAGCTCCTCCCAGCCCCACTGCCTTTGCTTATCCCACTGTAAAGACCTTTCTGTCTAGCCCCTTGGTCCCTTTCCCTGTATTACCTCCAGCCATAGGGATACCTGGAGAGTCTGGTTGTCCAGTCTCTCAGATCTGACACCTCTAGTTCTGTCCCTATTACTTTTCCCCTGTGTCCTGCTTTTTCTGGTCCTTAAAGTTGCTTAATACATTTGCCCTTCTGCCCCTCCTTCAGGTGGCCTCTGTCGCCTTGTGTAATAGGAGACTGCTCATTCATTTCCCGGTCGCCCAGACCCACATAATCACACAAAAACTATATTAATTCCAACACTGTTTGGCCAATAGCTTAGGCATATTGCATATTCCTAGCTAGCTCTTGCATCTTAAATTAACCAGTTTCTATTAATTGTGTATCACCACTAGGCTGTGACCTACCAGTAAGGTTTGGGTGTCTTACTTCTTGGCAGCTACATGGCCTCTCCCTGACTCCACATTCTTTCCTTCTCCATCTCTGCCTAGATTTCCTGCCTTGCTGTATTCCGCCCTGCCATAGGCCAAACCAGCTTCTTTATCCACAGCATACAGAGAGGAATCCCACATCAGCCTTGTAAGTCCAGCACCGTGGAAGCCCCATCTTCTCAGCTGTTCATGATCTAAAGTGCCTGGAGCCAAGCTCACTAACAGGGGTACAACCTTTCTCCATTTGCCATGTGAAATGGTCACCCACAGAGCTCACTTGGAGAACCGCAGAGTCAGGTTACAACAAATTACAATGTAAATCTCATAATGTTTTAAGTAAGTTTTCAATTGTGTAAGCTTTCGGCTTCATTCCTGGCTATCTCTAGTCACAGATAGCCTGCAGGGCACAGGTGAGACTTGCCTGGGATGCTGTAGGGATTAACAAATGATCCTTAGTGATGTGGCTTTTGGCTCTAAACCACCGAGACATTTAGGTCGTGTAAGAGTCATTGTCTGAGAAAAGAAAAGAAAAAGATTCATTTGGAGAAGAAAAAAACTTTAGAAGGATTTACCTACACATGTCTTCATTATCAATAATTAACTATTTTCGTATCAGCTTGGGTGGAGCAAAGTCCTGATGCTCAGAATAGCCCCCTCTGCAAATTAAGACCCCCATCATCTACATGAACCCAGAGAGAGAAGAAATTACCCTCAGCAGCCAGGGAGGGTCCCCACAGGGAAGTTTGGGAAGGGCTGGGAGAGGTCCCAGGGAGCCTCAGGGTGACAGGTCATCAAAGCTGGAGCAGCTGGCCCTGTGACATACCAGGGCGAGCCTACCAGGTCTGTACCACATCACAAGGAAGTGGGTGGAATGTATGGGCTACACCCCCTCTCCCTTCTGCTCCCTCCATCTGTCTCAAGTAGGACCTGATATTAGATACCATCCTAGGTGTGTGTGTGTGTGTGTGTGTGTGAGTCTGTGTGTGCATGTGTGTACATGTGCACGTGCGTGTGTGCATATGTGTGTATGTGTGTGCATGTGTGTATGTGTGTGTGAGTATGTGTGTGCATGTGTGTACATGTGCACGTGCGTGTGTGCATATATGTGTATGTGTGTGCATGTGTGTATGTGTGTGTGTGTGTGTCACAGCTCCCCCTAGGCACCACATCAAGATAATCAGGAGGCTGTAATCATGCCTGTGCCAACTAGGAACACCTGTATCTGCTCACTCCTACACACATTTGCATCCTACATACATGCTGATGTACATGCCTGGTAGCCCACAGATTTGTTTGTACCATACACCTGTGTTCCTGCAAGCAGAGGTCTTGAGCAGATGCACATGGTTTGACAATGCACTGAGGGTTGTCTGTCTGGCTCTTCACCGTGGTGGTATTTGTCTGAATAGAGAGCCCTTGTACATAGTTTCAGCATGAGTGAACCGGGCCCAGAGTCTCTGAAGATCATGCCACTTGCCTTTAAAAAGAAAGCGTGGGTCATAGCCATCAGACACTGAACAAGGTATCTGGATGTTTGGGGAAGGATGCTCGAGCCCCATTCTGTGACAACAAGGAATGTGCCCGCCCTCCCTTCTTAGAACTCTTGTGCAATCAGAGCTGAAGGACAAATGTTTCACTTCACTGGTGAATTCTTTTTCAAATATCTCTATTAAAAAGGCACCGGTGACCCAGAATAGGCATGTGTTTTGGCAGGTGCTTTCCCAATTGAAGTGAGTATTTGCTTGCACACTCTGAGCTGTACCAAGCGTCTTTGAACACACTATAGTGCTCAGTTATGCTTTAGACAAACATTCTCTGAGGCAACATGTTGTTCCTGGTCATTTTCCTTTGCTATATTTAGAGTGGATGGATTGACTCAGGCACCTTTGGGGAGCTGGAATGCTGGGTAAAGTCACAGCTCACCTTATATCACCTGATTACTGCTCTGAACTAGGGTCAGGCTACAGTGTAACCACTGCCCTCTAGCCTCAGACCCTGGGTCTTTCAGTGGTCATTCTCCTCTTCCTCCCTGCCCTTCTCTGCTGTAAAGCAGGTGGAACTTCCTCCAAGGGCTTTCTTAAAGTGAGAGTGGGTGCTGGTGTCCAGAACAGAACTGGCCATTCTACCCTATGCTTCCTGTCTGACTTCCAGGGTCAACAGTCTTCTCACGAGCAAGTGGAAAGTTTAGGGGTTGCAAGAGCAACCACGGGGTTTCTCATGAGTGGGACTTGTGCTTGTGGGCCAACTTGGGCGGGGATTGTGAGACTGTGGAACCAGCCATGCTTTCTTCAGTGTTACTGAAGTGGTGGACTGAAACTGTGGCTGTAGGAAAAGCTGAACCTCATCAGGTGTACCTAAATTCCCCCTGAGAAGCAAGCACTCATTTAGTGTGCCTTCATCAGACTCTAGGTTTGACATTTTCTAATACAACTCTGCCTTAATTGCATGTGGCTTAGATAGGCCAGACTAGGTGAGGAGGAGCTTTGTCTATGCAGTTACTAGGGAAGCTCTCATCCCTGCTGGGGAAAGGCTTTTTGGGTGTGTTCTGTTGAGGGAGGAGCACCCACACCTTTGTAAGTAAAGCCTCACCTCTTCTGTGTAAGGAAGCCCAATGAATTTATTGTTTCTCCAGAATAAACTTTGTCAGAAGTATGCTTCAGTTTGTCATTAGGACCCAAGGAGGAGGGTGGACATTGATTCTATCTCCCCTGTAAAAGAATTTTAGCAACAAATATGCTTTAGCCTGTCTCAGGTAACAGCACTGGGGGTCAGGCTCAGGACAGAGGGCATTGGGAACTAGGAGAGGCCTTCTTGGCTGACTGGATCGATGTATTCTTAAAATCCTGAGTACTACCACTTGTTGGAGGGAGGCTTCAGGCCTGGGCTCAGTACCCTCTAAAAGTTCTGGGAGCAGTGCTGTGGGAGGCAGTGGAGTCATTAAGGCATAGGGCCCACTGGAACACTAAGTTGTTGAACTGACCCTCAAGGGCACAGTAGGGCCTCAGCTGCTTCCTCTTCCCTGTTTTGCTTCCTGACCTCAAAGTGAATAGTTTTCATGGTGAGTGCATTATTGACAGAAACAGAGACTAACATGTCTGTGGCTTGTCACCATGTCAGAATTTATTGAAAAACAACAAATTCACATGGTGCAACAACTTTAAGGGCAGTGATTTTCCAGGTAATCCCACCTGCCATGAAACTCTTAAGGGGCAAATGTGGGTTCCTCATCTTTTTGTTGTTGTTGTTGTTTTTAAAGACAGAATCTTACTTTGTAGCCTTGGCTTCCTGGCTGGTCTGGAAGTCAGTGTGTATACCAGGTTGGTCTCTAACTTAGTGAGACCCACCTACCTCTGCCTCCTGAGAGATGGGATTAAAAGTGTGAGCATCCATCTCCCTCGGATTCTTTTATTTCAATTTTAATTTACTGATATTAACTCTGATATCACAGAGCACAAAGTAAATATATTTACATAGCTATAGGTACATATGCGGCTTGTAACATGATTACTAGTTAAAGAGGCTCTAGAAAAATGTCTATGGCCAAGATGTAGAACTCAAATGCAGCCAGAGAGAAGCTGCTTCTGATAGAAATCAATCTGAAGGAGGGCCAGGGTTGAGATCAAAGATTGTGGTCAGCTGGAGAGACGAGAGGGCAGAACCGTGTTAGAGCATGAAATTGTGGGTTCAGGTCTAAATGGGCAAGACGAGCAGGAGGACAGGCAGCTGTGGTTGAGTAGTACACACTAAATTGGGGGACAGAGTTGAGCTGAAGCCCCAGGCACAGTCCTGTGGGTCCTTCATGCACACATGAGGTATCAGATGCTAGGTTGGTGGGCGGTCATTGCAGTGTTAAACGTATATCACTTTATGAGGTCCAGGTGTGAGGAAGTTACACCCTTTCCTTTGGTGTGTCTCATAAATCTGATAAGGCCTGGTTTCCCTGAAAGGATTTTGGTATGCCTATGTGTATTATCTCAGTTCTCCTTGGTAAATTCATAGTACTCTACCCTTTTCATACTAGGAATAAGTCCTTATCAGACTGCGCTGCATGGGTGGTGTTGTACAGGTGGTACTGTTTCCTTGTTTGCATGGGAGAGCAATTATCTCCCATCTTCAAAATGGAGTTGAAGGCTCCTTGTGAAATGGAGTCTCTCAAGAAAAGGCACAGCCTGAAAAATTCATGGTTTTATGCGACATGTAGTAACTTACGTAGAGCAAGGCCTCAACACTCTTGCTCTGGGCTCCCACTGTGGTCTGCTGCCTCAACACAGTCCCAAAACAACAGGGCCAGCCAAACATGGGCCAAAATGAAATACAAGAGAACTCATTTCTCTTTATAGGCTTATCTCCTGTGGTTTGCGGAGTCAGAGATAGCTGGTACAGGTTTTTTTTTATTTTGTTTTTGTTTTTGTTTAACAGCATGCATCAGGAGGTAAAGACACACTGTGGGAGTAGAGGAAGTGGAAACATAAAAAAACATTTCCTGAGAGCTACATCTAGGAAGGAATTTTTCAGAGTTCAGAATATTGAACTCTAGCAAAAGCTATGAGAAAAGCCAAGCAAAGCCAGCTAGCATGTTTAATTGTACTATCCGTGTGAACTGTTTGTTTTTTGTCATTAAAGCTGTTTCTAAGGTGCTGACTTAATTGTCTTCTCTGATTTTTCTTCCCGTTTGTTTTTCTTAAATTCAGTTATAAAGTTTTTAAAGATTATCTATTTTCACGTATGTGTGTTTGCCCACATGTTTGTATGTACATCACATGGCATGTGTAGTGCCTGAAGAAACCAGAAACAGGAGTTGGATCTCCTGGAACTCTACAGATGGTTTTGAGCCACTGTGTGGGTGTTCGAAACAAAACTGGAGTCCTCTGAAGAGCAGCAAGTGCTCTTAACCGCTGAACCACCTATCTAACTCCAGTAATAAAGTTCTTAGTTGTACAACGTTTTGCAGAACATAACCTCTGGGAACCTGTTGTCATGTGATTGACAACATAAACGGGCCGTCAGTATCATACATGTCTTGGGACACCCACATTCCTGTGCATTTGAGTTGTCAATTGCTCTGAAGTAGCATCTTGTTATTTCTAGAGAATATACCATCTTACTTTGCCAGAGCTTCCTATCAGATCCTCGAGTGTGGTTAGATTTCAGTTGGAGGTTTGGGAAACATGCAAGAGAAATGCTGGGGTGCTGGCCCTGCCCTGGGATGTGGATGAAACAAGGCTCAGGTGACCCAGAGAGAAAGGGGAGAAAAATGGCTGGAAACGAGGTGTCAAGATGGCAGGGTGCCAGCAGAGTGAAGTGTCTATCCTCTTGGGGAGCCACTTTCAAGTGACTACTCAGAGAGAAGGTGTGGACATGTGGCCACACATTGAATGAACCTCATACGTCTCAAAAAGCAACCAGAGCAGCCTAGGGTCAGAGGTCCCCAGCACCAGGAAAGAGGTACTAGAAGCCCATGTTCCTGAACTATTTATGCCATGAGAATACTACAGATGGCAGTCAAAATTGATTCCTGAGACTCAAATCCTCATTGTGCCTCTTGGATAGCTAACTCGGGCTAGCTGGGAGAGGGTCTGTCTTTCCTCTGGCTGAGGTCTGCTAAGAGACTGTCCTTGTTAGAGAAGGTATTTGAAGTGCTCTTGACTTTTTTTTACTACAATCCACAGCCAGCAAAGAGGTACTCAGTTCACCTTCCAGACTTTAACTACTGACTTGGCTTACCAAGGGCTCTGGAAGGGTCTTCCTATTTGGAATGCCTTCTACTCATTTTGTTGGAAAATGTGGTGGTGAAGGGTGTTCCTCGCCCAAGACTCCTGGGGTCTCCTGAGGCTTGTGGCCTCCATAAAGCAGGCTTCCTTTCCTCCCCCAGGACACAGGAGGCCTGGTGCTACTCCAGCCTGTTGGTGGCGCTCTCCCCATCTCACCTGCCTCATGGCCACTGCACACCCCAAGGAGAACTGCCCGTACTGAGCTGTCTGCTGTTGTCATTGGGAAACTGGGACCTGCTTGCAGGACTCAGAGGCTAAGGTGAGGGTATAGAAGTCTTGTCCAGTGCCAACCCCCACAGCAACACACTTTCCAAGACAATGCAGGTACAGTGTTCCTCCAGGTGCTTCCCTAAACCACCAACATCAACAAACCCTCATTGTGTGAGCTTGTAGAAATAAGCTGTATCCTAGATTTCTTCCATCCCAGGTGTGGGGACCCCAAAGGTCAGCCCAGGCAGGGACCCTGGTGCTATCCAGTATAAACCACCTGAGATCAGAGCAGCAGTATGGTGGTGGTGGTGGTGGTGGTGGTGGTGGAGGAGGAGGAGGTGGTGAAGATGGTGGAGGTGGTAGTAGAGCTATTTCTGCCTCATGAGGCTGGTTGTTTTCTCATTTTGCATAATTACCAAGTCTATACCTGAGCTGCTGTCACAACCATGTGTTGCTTCCAATCTCTCTCATTCCCATGGTCCCACTCCTCTTCTCTGCTGTAGCCTGCTTTTCCCTTTCCAGACAGTTCTTGGACTCCTTCTTATGGGTAGCTGCCTCTTATTGCTGAGAAGATGCCTGGTTGAGGACAATGGGTCCTGAGGGCTGGACTGGGGTATGTGGCAGCTGTGAGATGCTAAGAAAACTTACAAGTATTTAGGAGATTGAGTAGCCCAGTTGGTAGAATGTCAGACATTGATTCTGAGGGCCGTGGTTTATGTCCCTGCTTCTTTACTTGTTAGAGAGGGATAGATGGGTATCAGATGTCTATGTTTATGAATGAAATTCTCAAAAACTAAAAAGCGAGTGGTTTACAAGTATTTAATTAATGATGGTCTCATATTTTAATATCAGTCTTTTCAACTCTACTTTATTCTTTACTATCCGTCCACTGTCCTAACAAGATCTTCAAGGGCAATAGCATTTTCACACTCTATTGGGACTAAAGCTCATGGCCAAACTTTCTCCTTTCAGAACAAAGCTGCTGGGATTTGGCATCTCCATATGGCCTGGCTGTCTGGTGGTGTCAGCACCTTCATGACAGGCAGATTTTGGGGGGCTGATAATGTCAGCAAAGGCTTATTTCTGACTAAGGCTTGGCACTGAGTTTCTTAGCTAAAAGCTTTTTCAAAGAGTGGGACTTTATCTTAATTGCTCCATTCAGCTTTGTGTGTGTGAGTGTTGTGGGGGAGGGGCAAGCCTTCGGTTCTCATATTTTCATTTATAATCTGAACGTAATCTCTGGGCAGGCAACCTCAGTCAGCACAGCCTGATATCAGAGTTATTCTGGAAAATCAGACCTCATTCAACAAGTCAGAGCTTCATGAACAGCCGTCCTGATTTCCCACCACGGCTGGGCAGTGATGTGGCCCCAGCAGAACACACAGATCTTTCTATCTTCAGCTGGGCACTGGCCAGACCTCTCGCCTATGGAACAAAATCACTCAGACCCAGAGCCAGCTTCGCTCTGGAAATGTCTGCACAACAAAAAGCCCTCTGTCTCTGGCCTGACCAGCTTCAGACAGGGAGATTCCTGGCCCCCCTCCATGGCCTGTGGGTGATGGACTCACAGACGGGGGCCTGGGGAGAAAGTGACTAATTAGGTCAGTCTACTGGGCAGTATGCACCCTACTTTTAGCCTAGCAGGTCAAGAGGACACCCCTGAATCTGAGGATCTGATATTTGCCGGACCCTAACAGTTCTCCCTGGCTCTTCGGGACACCCCTGTCCTTTATCCCCTGAAGTGTGTGTGCCCAGCCAGTTCTCTTTCTCAAGCAAATATTGGCTCAAGTCACACCCCTCTGCTATTGAGGCTAGAGGCCCCCCCCCCATTCCCAAGTCTGACATGAATGCTCCATCTGTGGGGTTGTCCTTTGGAGTTCCAGACCGTGTTTTATTTGGCTATCAACCTGAGCTGTTTGGATGGTTCCCCGGTAGGAAAACTGGTGAGAACTGTAATGAGGTTCCCTGAAGCCATGGGCAGCAGTGTGGGGGAGGGGTACAGCAAGGCTGTGGATGACCCGAAGGCTAGTTCTATTGGACCCAATAGTCGTTTGTTGGCCACCTCTTTACCTCAATGTTGCCCTTATAACACAAGACGGCAGGGTGTGTAATGAGGGACAGGTGACACAGATCACAGATGCACCCGGGGTGGATCAGAGAGCTCTCCATGAAGGGCCACACAGGTCTACATTGGAGTAGAGCAGGGCTGGAAGCCTCGGACTCATGGTAGGCTTGTCTAGACAATTCTGTGGGCTTGTGGTTATTGGAGACAGAGTGGAGCTATCTGCTGGCCCAGTGGTAGGCAACACAGGGTGAGACTCTTTTCCCCCAGGGCCTCTGACCTATATAGAATAGGAAGCCCCTGGGCAGGGATGAGCCAAATCTTCTGACTAACTGAGGGTAATGAGCAGGAATCCTCACCATCCAACGAGGTTCAGTGGCCTGACAGAGTTCAGGGTCTTCTGGGCTGGAGTGGCCTTGCTCCTGTGACCTGTTGTTGGATTGCTGCACTTGGGTTTACTTCAGGTGACACTAAGCCTTCGTGTTAGTGTGCTAGACTTCACCCTGGCTTCACCTTTGGAGATCAGTTATGGGAAAGGACGTGGTGGGAATTTCCCTCACTTCCTTCCTGGATGTATCCATCAAGTGATCATGGCTCAAGCTACAGAATAGATGCTAGGCTGGTGGGAAAAGCTGGCAGGTAATTGGGGGACCCCTCACCCTGCCGGCCCTTAGCCTTTGTCCCAAGCCACAGCTTTGAAGATAGTTCAGATTCCAACCCTGTGGTCTGCAGTATACACTATAGAGGCCTGTAGTGTTGAACCCTACAGCAGAGGAAAGGCACAATATGGTGGCCAGGCTCCTCATTCCTCCTCTTTTCTTTCTGTCTTTCTTTCTTTCTGTCTTTCTGTCTTTCTTTCTTTCTTTCTTTCTTTCTTTCTTTCTTTCTTTCTTTCTTTCCTTCCTTCCTTCCTTCCTTCCTCCCTCCCCTCCCCTTTCTTCCCTCCCCTTTCTTCCCTCCCTCCCTTCCTCCCTTCCTTCCTTCCTTCCTTTCTTTCTTTCTTTCTTTCTTTCTTTCTTTCTTTCTTTCT